>NW_022986909.1:0-55205 GCF_010094085.1 Westerdykella ornata
CGTACGCGTAGAGCGATTTTTTCCACCCTTATATGCCCTAAGAAGCCTCTGGTATGGGAGGTTGTGAACAGACGCGTATGAACGAATATTTGGGCGCGGGTGGCGGTGCAGCTCAATAACTGCATCATCTATAGCTGAGGCAACCTGGAGATAATCGGATGAACGCTTGTGAAGCATATTTATCACAAAAACGTGTAATTGCTGCAGAAAATAGGGTGTAGAAGATATATTATTGTTGAGCTATTCATTCGCGTTGAGCGTGTAGGCCCCCTGCTGCGCAGGGGGCATTTTCCGCAGGAAAATTCGATTATATAAGCGACCCGTCGGGGCCCGATTAGCTAACCAAGCGCCACGACTTGTTGTTGGCCAGTGTCATCCAAGCATTTTCCTCAATATTTTATTAGTCGACGAACTGTGTACAGCAGCTCCCCCCTTTCTTTTGAAGTCAACTGCGTCTCAAGTTGGAGCTGCCACACCGTCGTCGCGTGGCACAGTGCGGCTGGTAAGGTTGGGGCGCAGCCAGCACCTTCCAATCAGAGTCAAGGTATTATTGGCAGCATCAATACTGTGGTACAGTGGCTTGACCTCAGCCTCGTATCTCCCTCTTCCTCTCTCACATCTCCCCCAGGGCTGGACTATTCTTCGAATCTACACCACTTGGAGCAGCATCTTGTTTATCACTCCAACATGCTGAATATCTTAGGGGAATCATCTCCTCCTCCCTCAACGCGCCCCGTCTTGCTACTCATTTATCCTCACTCCGGCCCAACCATCCCGCCACCAGCTTCAGGAACACGGGGCGAAAGTATGTTCGAATGTCCCCATATTTCGCCCGATTCTCGAAAACCGCCTTATTCTTGAAATGCACTCCTCTACAATACGCCTCGCTGATGTACACCTCAAATGTCCTGATGGTCACGTCGTTTTCTTTGTCCTTGACGATGTAGTAGGCCAGCGAATCCGATTCTCTCTCTTGCGTTTCTTTCGTCACAGCACTCCAACCTTCAAGTGCTCCGTGAATGGTCCCGTCTTGATAGCCGATCTCGGCATATGCAATGAAAGGGTCGCTGGCTTCGGCTATCTTGCTCCTGGAGAAGGCAGACGATGATTCCGTCACTGCAACCTCCATTGGACCCGAAAAGAGAGCGGGCTTCTCCTGAAAGTAGGCCAGCGTCTCTGCCACAGCTTTGGACCCAGTGTGCGCATCCAATGCCTCCTGCGAAGTGTATCTGCAGGGTTTCGTTAGCCACGGATTCGGCGCCCCGATGCGTCAGATACTTTACTCTTCAATCACGTAGACGGATTTGCCCTCGTTTTGGTCACGGGGAATCGTGACTGCATAACGAATGCAGCCCCCTTCGTTCTCTTTCACGTAATCGCTCAGTTTCCCGAGCTCGTCAATCACCTGTCAAAGAGAGTCGGTAGCTATCCAGATGAACATGATAGATGTGGGGCGTACGCTTTGTCTGGCGGCCCCTCCAGCCGTCTGGAATTTCGTGAAAACTACCGTCGTAGGCATTGGGCCGTCCGTGGGGCGACGCCTCTCAGCACCGGGAATTGAGATACAGGAGAAGTAGGACAAATCTGCCGGACTCTTATGGTCCCATCAAGCTTCTGAGGACGAGAATGCAAAACAGTAGGAGATGAGCGGCAGGAGAAGTTGGGATGCCACTGACTGCCTGCAGTCAGCATTAGACTAAGCCCCAGCCACGGGGGTGCCAGGGACAGACACCGTGGTCGTTTTCGACCGCTATGTTGATCCATGCATACGGTCGAATTGGCAAGGAATTGTGAGTATTGAAAGGTTTGACGCATCTCCTTATGTTCGGCGGCGTACCCAGGAAAGAATCCATTATTCAAACTCGCACATTTTACCTAGCGTACTACATTACAAAAACCCACACCTAAATGTCGGTGGATTTCCCTAGGGTATTCATTCCATGCCCCATGTCCGCATGCATATAGGTGGTCTACAGAATGGTCATTCCGTCCAATCATCACTTCCCGCTCCGTATTGCTTCTCGCGTTCAATTCATCCCATGCACTCGCGCCTGTTCAGACACAACGCAGCGGATGTGTTCCGCGGAACAATTAATGGGACAGCGGTGCGACCTCAACATACACCTACATTGCCTATATCACCGATGTAGTTTTGTGAAGTTCACGCAAAAGGGTGGGTTACATCCTTCAATGGTGTCATCTGTCCACACTGTCCATTTAGTTTAGTTCACCTGGCGCGCGCGAAAGAACTGTTTTCTTCACTTGATCTCCCAGCTTCTATATGTGACATATACATCTGCGCTGAGATTTCCCATTCACATAGTTCAAGGTCATGGAACTAGTCGCCGGCTATTTTTTCCCTCTTTATCGCATGCTCATGCCCACTCTGGACTCGACTCGCTGCTCCAGGCTGTATGAGAAGATGCGGCTTGCTGAACCAATATTAACCCTGTTTTCCTCTCTTGCTGTCGCTCCCTCGCAAGACATCCCTCTTCTCCCCATTTTCGCCATAGTCGAACCTTCTGCCACGGTAACTGGGAGCCCAACCTCACAAATATGGGCCAGCACAACGATGAGCCTGCCCTTGGATCCAGTGCAAACGGTATATGCGGCCAGTTCTACCGAGCGGGAAATTCTCTTTCGCTTCTTGAAGGATGGCAGCGAAACAGTGCTCGAGATGTCGTTCCCTCGTGATATCCTACGCAACAAGTGTATCGACATATCAAGGGCAGATCCCACTGGTGTATTTCCTACACCTCCAGGCTGGCTTGGGACCATCACTCCCGGAAAGGTTTGGCCAGTGGCGCCATCAACACTGACACTTCCTACGGCGGAGCCTACGAATTTCGCTTTGAGGACGGAAAACAATCAGGTTCTGATAGTATATTACGTGGGCAATCATGAGTATGAGTTGGAAGTTCCTGTTACTCTGAACATTATGAAGCAATTCTGCGAACGTTATGGAGATATGCCAGGAAAGCCGTGGCAATCACAGCCGACGACAATGCGACCAGTGGGAACGACAGGAGTTTGGGCATCCTCTTCAATTTCAAACCCCTTCCGCAGTCGCACGCCTTCAAGAATTCTGTTTACGGGAACGATCACGCAGAGCTTGAGAGTACCGTCAAACTCGCCATCAACATCTCCGCGGTCCACCGGGTCAGCGCCTCGTGCTACCCCGACGTTGTCACGATCCTCCCAGTCTACAGCACTCACAGCAATGGGGACTCCATTCAGACGCACCTCTACACCACAACCCTGGGAGCCTTCTAAATCTCACCCCTCTTCTGCAAGCGGCTCGGTCCATGCTGTCACGCCTTTGCCGCACCTCTTCCACCCCAACCGGGACGACGAGGCGGAGAATGGTCGCAGAGTCACGCGCTTGGGCAGTGTTGGCGGTATTCCTGTTCGAACACGCAGACACGTCACCACCACAACTCTCATGGTTCCCATCTATGAACCGGACGAGCTATCAGAACCAAATCCTATGATGCAACGAGGCGAACAAACCGCTCTGGGCCCATTCACATGCCAAAGTGAGGTATCGACGCAAGACCCGTCCAACGCTGCCGCCCCGCGTCCCGGAACCCTTCTCTCGACTGTAGGCGGAGCGGACTGGGCCGGCTGGTGGCCTTGGAAACAGATGCGCTCGTCAATACAGGGCTGTGCAGCTGAGCAGTCTGTCATGCCTTCTTCATCATTGTCTACTCCAACGCCGCCCCCAACTGCGCCTTCACCCCCCATCAAGCCCAGAACTCACGATCCGACAACGTATAACACAACCTCGAGCAGTGCGTTCAACGTCAGTGAGCTCCTCCCGTTCTTCAATGTGGTCACCTCGTATGGTAGCAAGCCGACATCGTTGACAAGTCTTCGCAGAAGTCACACAACTACAACTCCCACCGGCATGCTGAGCGTTCCCATTACGACAAGGATGAGGACTTCAACATCGACGGCGACACCATCGGCAACGGCCACAATTACTGACGGTAACGAGGAGAATCCCTCGTCCACAGAACTGCTGGTTCCCCATCCTCCTTTCCCGCCCGCATCATATCCTTCGTCACCCGCTGTACCGCTGCCAACGGCGTTTCCACCATTCCCAACTGCCAAAAATGCCGCCCAGCCACCAGAAACCATCCTGCCCGGCGATGCTGAAGAATACCACAGCGTCATGACCTTCACCTACGCGGGCTGGGGTTTGATTGGTTGGATGCTGCTCAGCGGAATCTGGCGGATCCACGGGGTCAGGAGACCGCCTGGGGTGTGGTGGGTAGGCCAGAGATTGTGGCAGCGGTTTGAGGCGCGTGTCGTGTGGGCGTGGTGGGGGTGAGGTTGTCTGCGATCTTGTCCTTTATGTTCCATATGAGGGAAGGCGACCAATTGGTGATCGCCGGGCCCACGGGAAGAAAGACGGCTGAGGGAGAGAACTGCTGTGAGGGTATGCCTTGAGTGCTTTCGTGGGGTGATAGTAAGATACGGGATATAATACGTCCTATTCTAATGCCTGTCTATAACCTGAAGCAATGCCGATAATTCGTAGTATACAATATGCGGTCCGGTCCACTTACAAAGAGGTCTATCATACCATCAAGGTGATGGGTATCTTCGCCCTGCGCTCAAATGCATCCCAATTCTAAATGTCCATAGCCTGTCTTCGCTTGGAATCGACGTCCTATGTCAACAAAATTCTCACACCTTCTCTTTCAATCATCATCTCTTCCTCACTTTCGAACGCATACTTTCTCCTCACCAACTCAAACACGATCAGGCCCGCACTCGTACTCGGCACTTGCCTGATCGTGCTCATCCAGAAATCTCTGTACAAGTAGCGCCTCCAGCCACCCTGGCGCTTGGCCAACTTCTTGCACTGCCGAAATGTCTCTTCATAGGCGTGATAGTACCGCTGCATGATGCGCGAGGGCCGCGAAGCGCTCTGGTGCGCATCTTGGTAATCTAACGCTTCCAAGCGGCGGTAGTGAATATCTTGCAACTCCGTAAGCGGGTGCTGGATCAGCTGCGAGGTGATGGAAGCGGACATGCCGGCGAGGAGGAGGAAGGCTGGCTCAATGGCGTAGTGGGGTTTGATGACAGGGCGGGTATCGGATTCATCCAGGGCTGGAGCAGAGATGAGACTCTTGGATCCCAGAAGCGCGTCTCGAGTGCGGCTTGAGTAGTACTTGGTTATGAAGGCGTAGTAGGCCTGGGATTTGACGGTCTCAAAGGTGCCGAAGAAGAGGGCGGAGCCGAGGGAGTCTTTCAGCAAACTGAGGGTCCAGCCTGCGAAGATGCCACGCAGGCCTATCGATCGGAGTTTGTGTGCCGAGTAGTGCCACATGCTATAACTTTATATTAGTTATTTGCCCTTTGCTTAGAAAGGAAGAGCTAACGTTTTGTAGTGGCCATGGAGGATGTCGGCCGTACGGAAGCGGACCTGGAGAGCGTCAAAGGGGGCGGCGAGGAGGGATTGGATGGCTCCGCCAATGAGGCCGGCTGTGAAGGTTACGGTCACGGGTGGGGGAGGGTATACCCGCTTCGTCTGCTGCGCAGTGGGTTCGTGGAGGACGTTCAGCGTCTGGAGGTAGCCCGTATACAGAACTGCGCCGATACTCGGCAGGGTTAGCAGCAGAGGTCAAGACGAACAGGCCATTCAACGTACAAGGTATTCGCCAGTAGCGGGGGCAGCACCTGGTTCGGAATGAAGCTCCATCCTTCCGTCTTGACTGCGTGTGCCAGCAGTGCTGGCGTAGTGACTCGCCAGGACCACCCCTCCGCTCGTTGGAGATGGGGGTTGATGGCGCGCGCATATCCCAGATAGTCGATGCGGCCACGAAAGAAGGCCTTTACGGGAGCTCTGAAGTAGAAGGCGACGGCGCGCGCAGTGATGGCTCGAATGCTCGCTGCCTGGACGCCTGTCGATGCATTGCCCTTGTTTGGCTGGGAGGAGCCATCGACATCGTCCTTGGGCGCAACTCCAGCAGGGCGAGTGCTGGAGCTTGCTGTCATCTCATATCATTATACAGTGAGGGAAGAAGGCTTCGTTGCGGCGATGGATGGTGGATCAGTGAAGGATGGGTCGCGAGCTGGAGAGCTCTGCGGGGAGCACTTGGTGTACCACCGGAGGAGGAGCGGGATTTGAATAGATGGCGGCGGAGCTTCTCAGGGACGCGAGGCCTCCGTTATCATCTGGGCCTACAGGCGATGTATGTTAGCGAATGAGAGGTACACATGCGCCGTCTCCGCGACATGAGCGAACGTGATCATGGCTGTCGTGAAGTTCTCTCAACAACCACAGGTGAGCGCTCTTCTCTTCGGGCTTCCAGAGGTCACAAAGTCGCGTCGCGCGCACGGGCTTCTTTGCCAAGCCTCCGCAAAGTCGCGTCGCCGTCATTTCATTTCACTCTCGAGCAGCCGTCCATCCATCCATCCAGTGCGAGTTTCCTGTCCACCTCCCCATCCTCTCACTCCAACCCACCTTCAACTTCGCCCGTCCACCGCTGCGCAGGCACTGCCTCGCCTGCCCTCATCATGGCTGATGACATCGTTATCGACAAGCAGCTCTTCCACGAGCGCCTGGAGAAGTTCGTCACTCAGTGGAAGGCCGACAAGCGATCTGGCGACCAGCTCTTCAACGGCGCCGCCTCCATCGCCACCGTCGTTGGAAAGGCGAGCGATCCCGGCAGCTATTTGAAGCCCGCTGCTTTTCAAGTAAGTGTGGTATGGCTAGATGAGCGCATGCGGTAAGCTAACCTGGGCCTTCTCCCGCAGCTATGGCTACTGGGCTACGAGTTTCCCCACACATTGTTTATTCTCACACCGGATCTCCTGCAGATTGTCACAACGAAGAAGAAAGGTACCTGCCACCAACTGTCAAGGCATCAACGGCATCGCTAACCGAAGTGCGTGGCAGCGACGTATCTGGAGCCCCTCAAGGGTGGCAAGGTGGCAGTGGACATCATCGTCCGCGGCAAGGATCCGGAGGAGAACAAGAAGCAGTTTGAGAAATGCGTCGAGACCATCAAGAACGCAGGCGTGAGTGCAGCGGTGCATCCAACGGCGATTCCATGATACACTGACACTGCTCAGAAGAAGGTGGCCATCCTGAAGAAGGACAACGCAACCGGCGGCTTTGCGGATGAGTGGAAGGCGGCATTCCAGGCTGCAGACATCAAGGAAGAGGATCAGGTCGACCTGGCTCCCATCCTATCCAATGCAGCCCTATCCGTCAAAGATGAGAGGGAGCTGGTAGGTTTTAGGTCTGCGTTGTTGCCGAGGAAGTGGCTAACCCCCTACAGCGCCTCATGCGCGACGCATCACGAGCCTCTAGCGCCGTTCTCACGAATTATTTCGTCGAGGAAATGTCCGACATCCTGGACCAGGACAGGAAGATCACCCACAAAGCGCTCGCCAACAAGGTGTCGGAAAAAATCGATGATACTGGTTTCTTCCAGAAGCAAAAGCTCCCTAAGGGCTTCGACCCCATGCAGCTCGACTGGTGCCTAGCTCCGACGGTTCAAAGCGGCGGCAACTACGACTTGAAGTTCAACAATGAGCCCGACGAGAGCAATCTACATGCTGGCGTGATTGTCGCTGCGCTTGGTCTCCGCTATCAGACGTATGGTTGCGTTGTCGCTCGCACCTACATGGTTGATCCCCAACGAAAAGAACACGAGGCGAATTACAAATTGCTGCTCTCCGTACACGAAACTATCATAAAGTCGATCAAGGCCGGGGTAATCGCTCGCGATGTTTACAACAGGGCCCTCAATATGGTGAAGAGTAAGAAGCCCGAACTGGAGAAACATTTCCCCAAAAATGTTGGCTATGGCATCGGAACGGAGAACAAGGACGGCACCCTTCTGTTGAGCGGCAAAAACACCCGCACACTCAAGGATGGTATGACCCTGGTTGTTAGCACCAGTTTCGCCGACCTAGAGTTCCCTGGTGCGAAGGATAAGCGGAGCAAGACGTACTCGCTAATCTTGTGCGACACCGTGCGCGTTGGTGTTAGCGATGGCGTCGCATTTACCAAGGACGCCCCGTCCGACTTTGACGAGATCTCTTTCTTCTTTGGAGATGAGGACGAGGAGGAGAAGAAGCCCAAGGCGAAGAAGGAAAGACCTGCTATCGCGAAGACGAACATAACCGCGACGCGCACACGGCATGAGCGGGCTACCAATCAGGATGCAGAGAAGGAAGAAATGCGACGGCAACATCAGAAAGAGTTGCATGAGAAAAAGCAGCAGCAGGGCCTCGAGACCTACGGTCTGGGTGCGAAAGCGCTCAATGGCACCGAGGAGAAGAAATTCAAAAGATTTGAGTCTTACAAACGCGATAATCAGCTGCCATCCGCTGTGGCCAACTTGGAAATCCTCGTCGACAAAAAGAACCTCACCGTCATCCTCCCAATCATGGGACGGCCTGTGCCTTTTCACATTCACACTATCAAGAACGCTTCTCACACGCCTGAGAATGACTTCACATCATTACGTATTAACTTCCTCTCCCCTGGTCAGGGCGTTGGCCGCAAAGACGATCAACCATTCGAAGATCCAAACGCCCACTTCATCCGCAGTTTGACATTCCGCTCGCACGATATCGAACGAATCGAAAATATTACTCGGGATATTACCGAGTTGAAGAAGGAGGTGGTTCGACGGGAGCAGGAGAAGAAGCAGATGGAGGATGTGGTCGAACAAGATAAACTCATACCCTTGAAAAGTAGGTAACCCCTCGTGCAAGCACTGATTTGATAACTAATCTTCCATGTTTAGATAAACGACCCGCTACTTTGGATTTGGTCTTCATGCGGCCAGCACTCGATGGCAAGCGCATGCCTGGCACCGTCGAGATCCACCAAAACGGTCTCCGGTATATTCACGGCATGGGCCAAATCAAGGTCGACATCCTCTTCAGCAACATCAAACACCTCTTCTTCCAGCCCTCGCAGCACGAACTCATTGTTATCATTCACGTCCACCTGAAGAACCCCATCATGATCGGCAAGAAGAAGGCAAGGGACGTACAGTTTGTTCGCGAAGCCACAGAGATGCAGTTCGATGAGACGGGTAACAGGAAGCGACGCCATAAATTTGGTGACGAGGAGGAATTCGAGCAAGAACAGGAAGAGCGGAGGAGGCGAGCCCAGCTGGACAAAGAATTCAAGAATTTCGCCGAGAAGATTGCTGATGCCGGCCGGAACGAAAACGTGTCAGTTGATATTCCATACCGTGAGCTGGGCTTCAACGGTGTGCCGTCCCGATCCTCTGTCCTCATCCAACCGACCACGGACTGCCTCGTCCAGCTCACCGAGCCACCCTTTACCTGCATCACTCTTTCGGAAATCGAGATTGTGCACCTGGAGCGCGTCCAGTTCGGCCTCCGCAACTTCGACATGGTCATTGTCTTCAAGGACTTCAATCGGCCGCCTGTCCACATCAACACGATCCCGGTGGAGTCGCTCGACCCGGTCAAAGACTGGCTCGACAGCGTCGACATTCCCTTCTCCGAGGGCCCGCTCAACCTCAACTGGGCCACCATTATGAAGACGGTGACGTCGGATCCGCACGCCTTCTTCGCCGATGGCGGTTGGTCCTTCCTCAACACGGAATCTGACGATGAAGATGAAGATCAAGAGGAGGAGGAGTCTGCCTTTGAAGTCAGCGAATCCGAGCTTGAAGATGCGTCCGAATCTAGCGAGGATGACAGCGATTTCGACGAGAACGCGTCCGACGAGATGAGCGATGAGGGAGATGAAGAGGAGTTGTCTGAAGAGGGAGAGGACTGGGATGAGCTCGAGAAGAAGGCAGCGAAGAAGGACAGGGAGAGTCACTTGAATGGGAGTGATGATGACAGAAAGGGGAAAAGCGGGAAGAGGAAGAGGTAGGTGGATGGAACGGTTCATCGTCTGTTCCCCATCTTGCAGCGGCCCTTTCCCACAAGCTGGAGCGAAAATAGCGATTGGTTTCCGTTTTGGTCGCTGGTATGGCGCAGTAGTGATCTGGGTTTCTTCCGATTTTTGCACTATGGGATTTCTTCGTTTTTGTTTCCTGGACTCCTGCGCTATGGAACACAAGATAGGAGTTCGGTGCGGGACCATACGGATCGGTATCAAACAGTACAGACCAAACGACATTGCGAATTTCATCAGCAGCCTCGACGCACACGTCAAAGCGGCTTTTTTCCGGGCTGGATTTCCACTATGGATATACCTATCAGTGGTACATTTGGTTGGGCAACAGCGTTTTCCTACTAATTTTGCACTCGGGGTCAACGAGGGCTTGGTAGGTTCCAGTTTGGATGTGATATGGATGAGGTTGCCGAAATTAATTGTACTTTAAGACACGGTCTTCAGCCTTCTGGGTGCAGCCTAGCAGATAAATCCTTATTGGAGAACATGTGTGGTATAGAATGCTGTAGGGTAGAGGAGTGAGAACGTGCAGCGATCTGGGGAGTTTTCGCGACGCTGTTCCCAGGGACTGGCGCGTTGGAACTGCGGCTACTACTTGCTCCTAGACGGACTGGGGATGAAGATCGTATCACGGCCACTTGTCAGGAAGCGAAGAACCCAGATCCAGCTTGCCGGCAATGAAAACGCAGTTTAGGCGCCATACAATATGCACAGCTTAGATGGTATCCTAAAACGACAGTTCAAGAGAGCAACAAGAGGCACAGCTTGCCCTCTCTGCGACCAATGTTCCAGGTATCTACTAACTTTCGATACGACACGGTATTCGATATATATATTTCGACTGTCAAGCTCGCTGCTATGGTAGCAAACGATGTCGAATTGGATAGGCAATTGATAAGAGCGAGACTACGGATGGTACATGGCTGCATTATGCGCGACGAGTTGGATCCTATTCTCGAGTGCGGATCGTGGGCCCGAGAAGCTTTCTGGACAGGCCACGCATCCCGGTCGGTGGGAGCGGTGGGGGAATGCATTGGGTCACCGTTCGCTGAATGTAGATATTGCCTCGTCTAAATAGGGTAGGGTAAGCTGGACCAAGGGAACTGTCGTAATCGGTTTGGCGTCTCGCTGAGAGTTCGTTACATCTGAAGTAAGTTATTAGCCCGTAATGTCTCCTTCTTTATTAATCGTGGGATTCGAGATCCAATAATGGATTGTAGAAATTGGTGAGAGAGTTCGTACTCCGAACGCCAACCAGTTGCCGAAAGGATTCAAAGGATGGATCGCAGGTCTGGACCGTGGGATAGGTACAAGCGACATTCAGCTGTGGTGGACCGTAAAGGA
This sequence comes from Westerdykella ornata, assembly GCF_010094085.1. Taxonomy (NCBI): domain Eukaryota; kingdom Fungi; phylum Ascomycota; class Dothideomycetes; order Pleosporales; family Sporormiaceae; genus Westerdykella; species Westerdykella ornata. The sequence continues at coordinate 11,255 of NW_022986909.1, forward strand.
CATGACAGTGATGACCTCCCGGCAGCAAACAGTTGCCCCTGTGATGCCCACGCATCAGCAAGCCGGGGTAGGTTAGGCGTTACGCTTGCAAGATGGAGAAAAGAAGTGGCCTGAAATATCAATAACAAATACATCTTGAATAGAGTGTCTGGGCTCTTCACGGGTTGTGGTGACTCCTCGAGTGTCAGATGTCCAGAATCCCAAAAGCCCTACGCCGACAACACGATTTTTATTTGCCTCGAGTGAAGAGAATGTAGTACTGGTAGAGGAAGGGTAGTGCACATGCGTGGCATGCGCGAGGGGAGCGATGGCACGTGGCAGGTGTGACAGTCCACATTCGGCCGTAGCCGAGAGATTGTGAGCACAAAGTGAAGCTAGAGACGACAAGCTTTGATGCGATAGGCAGGTCGATAGCCAGGTCGATATGGATCCGAGAGGTGTGAAGTTGTACTTTCGGGACCCTCGCTGTATTCGTCGCACACCGAGATTTATGTATGCCCACCCAGGCCTTTTACTTTGCTGAGGCTAAAACTCCTGACAGAAATAATACGAAGAGGAGAATCCTTGAACAGTAGTTGGCGGGATCTCTGGTGGTACCTAGACTATATCAACCTGTCACTTCCTAGAAGCCGAGCAATCTGCTACCATTTACCCGGGGACGTGTTCACTCACAAACCCGTGCTATCGACCAGGGTGGTGGGGTTCCGGAACGCAGCAAGCGCAGATAGATTGCCACGGGTGAAATTGGTCTGCCACGAGGGCGGGGAAGTCGGTCTTGGTACAGGCAATCTCTAGAAATTAAAATCGATGCCATCTAAGGAAGCGTCGCAGGGGTACATGCTCGATCCACATACATAAATAGAGTGATGGACAAGATCCGTCACTCTTTAAGACACGGGACGTCGCTCTAGGCCCTTTGCTCTCCTTGAACACACACACCCTTTTCTTGGACCAAGCGGAGATATCCAGCGGAATATCTGGCCTACCACACTCAACATGAACTTCTCTGCTCTTATAGTCCTTATATCGGCTTCTCTGGCTCTTGCTTCACCAGCTGCGGTATGTTGATCGGGTAGTTGGTACCTAGGGTAGACACGCAAGACTGACCACAACCATAGGTCAGCCTCAACCGCTCCACCAAGGAGATGAGGGATGCCAAAGGGAACATGTTCCCGGGACCTTGCGTCGAGTGCCCTTGCGAAGAGTGGGCAGGATGCCGCTGTGTAAGTTCTCATGCGCCGTCTGGGATGCGTAGGGTTGTTGACGATCAAAGGTCCCGAACGGCTGCTGTTGCACATAACAGGCCGTAGAGGCGACGAGCATTTCATCATTCTACTATCGGCACTATTCTTCATTCTTGTATATCTGGTTATTAAGACACGGTCGGCCCATTCCTTTTTCGTCCCCTCGGCAAAAGCACCTATCTTGAGTAGAGAGGGAACGGTGATGGAGGAATTTATCTTGGTACCTAAGCGCGTCAGCGTCATAAAGTTCGCCCTGGCTTCATCACCATAAATGCTAAAGCATGCTCTGCCCCCTTTTGATCCAAACTCCAACTCGTCAAGCCTTGGATGTGTCAACTCCAGAAGCCTTTTCCGCGCACTCTTTTTTCTCGTCGGGCCGAACCCATTTCCGAAATGCCATTGTAAGAACGCTGCCTACTGCAACCTGGAAACCTTGGAATATGATGATCGGTATCTGTAGCTTACTTTGCTCGATGGTACTAACGTTGACATACATGACCGAGCTGAGCGGGACGACCAGCGCCAGAGCTTTTGCAGGGCAACAATAGCAACAAGCAATGACATCCTTTTTCGGCAACCAGATAATCGACGCAGCAAAACAGAGGCCCAACCAGAGGAAATAGAGCGTTATGGACATGAAGACCAGAAAGACGACATTGCTCGCCCGGACCTCCTCAAAAGCACCCGAGCCGAATGCCTGGTCAAACGTCTGCCAGATCAAAGTCAAGAGCGCAATGGAAGAGAGTTTCGCGAGTTTCCATTGCACAAAGACCGTCTGGGTGGGCTTCGGGAACAGATTTCGTACGACTTGGCCAGCAAACAAGGGGATAAAGAGCGAGAGACCGAGCTGTTGGAAGACGCGACGATAGATCTCGCCATAATTATCCCCTTGGACCAGGACTTTTGCGTACCAGGCTCCACTGGAGAGATACATTTGTAGAAGGATAGGGGTGAGAAAAGGACACAGAAACTGCCCAATAATGGACTGAACCATGGTTAGGGCCGTATTGCCGTGAGCTTGGCGGGTCATGACCACATTCGAAGACATCGTTGTGGGAGCGGATCCGACGAAAAGGAGGCCGATGAGGAGCCATGGATCCATAAAGTGTGGGTTCGTGGCGCACAAACTGACGACGGCGAACGTCACCACCGAAGTTAGAAGAAAGCACTGGAGTTGTACAAAAATATGTACGCGCCATCGAAGGTAGTTATCCATCAAGACCCGCGTCGAAAGTGTGCAGCCGTTGACGAAAAAGATCACCGACACCGCGAGGTAGGTGATGACTCGTCGTTTAATGCCCTGTTGTGACTTTGGAACTTGCACCTGGGAGGAGATGAGGATAAGGAGTCCGAATACTAGGAGAAACCACTGGTCTTTTACAAGCCAAGTCAATGAGCGTAAGACGGTTCGAGGCTTTCGGAACCGTCGCTTGCATCGGTCATCCGGTTGATCGTCAGCTCCGTCTCGATTTTTCTCTTCCTGCGGTTGCTCCATCATGGAGCTCGGGTCTACTGTAATGGATGCACGTTCCTGATCCCGATCGGCTTGGATATTATCATCTTGTTGGCCAACAGCCGCCATCGCCTCGCTGAGGCTTGATTTCGAGGACATGCTCCGTGACGCGCAATGGCCATGCATTGTAGGGTTTCAATTGTAAAGGAACTGGGACGCGCAAATTCCGATGCTTTCTGCATGTGAGATTGCCCTGGCGATGGGGTTATATACCTTGTCCGTGCTCCCAATCTGATGCCAGCACCCTGCAAGCACTTGAGGGAGTCATATTTCTTCGTCACAGAGTACTTCACCCTTTTCCATTCGAGCTATCCATTTCCGAATCCCTACCAAGGCTCCGGATAAGCAGGCCGTGCGTCATAGTGCACCCAGAGAGAAGTCGGCTTTGGGCCGGAAAAGTACAGAGTCGCCATTAGTCACCAGTCGGAAATCATATCTTGGAAGTCGGTGTGCACAAGCTTGCAGAAGAGCTTCGCTGTCTGTCTGCCCAAGTGAAAAACGTGTTAGGCTTGTGTCGAAACAAGACCTGTAGCTTCCACAAAGGGGCCGAGGCGGGGCCGCTGACTAAGTAAGAAGAGAAGAACTCCCTCCCTCTCACTGGCGCACTTGTCTTGAAGACGTGGGGAAAACAGGCACTTCGGCATCATTCAATCTCCATGTCCCAAGAGAGTATATCTGGCTCCAACAATCTCCATGAACCCCAGAGTCCTCCTACGGACCCATCATGCTTGATCTGGCAGCAGGTCAGGGCCAGACTCACACCCCATGCTTATCCGGATTCGAGATTCCATCATGATTTCTCCGTCTTCATCCCAGATTTTCAGGGTTCAGCATCGGCGGCGGATCATATTGCAAGCATGGATTGCTACAGGACGGCCAAAACCATCTTTACTACGCCAGACAACAGCCTTCAAAACCTGCGATACCGAGCGCTCAGGGACGGGAAGAAGTTGGTCGTAGCAACTTACGAGCTTCGGCGTGGCTTTCTGCTGCTGGATCCACGCAGTACAGAAGCAGTAAGATTCGAATATGCAAGCTGTGCTGACGGCATGGAGAAGCCCGGAATTGGTCGTCATGTGACATTAGCAAAACTTCAAGAGGAAGGCGTCCAAGTGGATCTATATATTGCGGGCTCCTGGGTTGTCAGCCAAAACGGCATGCCACTGTGGAGAGCCAACGACATGTCCAGTCTGTCGTGGCACATGCTCGCCGACATTGGTGTTTTGAGCCCACAGGCTCCGACCCTCACACTTGTGCACAGCAGCCAAGTCCTCCAAGCGGAGAGGATGCAAACCAAGACGAAATCTGAGCCGAATGATGTGCAGTACGACTTCGTGGTAACGGAAAGTACGGCTATACACATACCAGACGCCGTGAGACCGCCCCTCTCGGACTTATGGCTCGACCGCGTCAGTGACGAATTGATACATGCCATGCCTCCCCTGCAAGAGTTGAAGGGCATTAAAATCATGGAGAGGATCATGCGAGAGGTAGGACTGGGCCCGTCGAAGGAGGTTAGGGAACCGACGACTCCAAATGCTGAAGAGCAGATGGGTATAGATATTGCAACAAGGATTTTGAAAGGGTACAGAGTCTAGCAGGCTTCTTTGACGGCTTTTGCTCTCATGATAGGAGTGATTGGTCAGCCTGGGAAATTTCCAAAAATACACACGGCCTCAGGCGTGGTGATGACAGTCTGATATACACACCTATCAGGATTTCCTTCTTCGGACTAGCGCCCGCGCAAGAAGCGTGCGAGCGTGCGGTCCTCTCCACTTCCATAGATCGGTCAACCCATCTTCTGCTCCCAACTCTCGGAACAGCAGCAGCCACCATGGTGCGTCTGTCGCCCACGCGCATGTTGAGTGCTGCCGCTCTGGTTGCTTCGTTCTTCCTCTTCTACCGGATTGCGTCCTACTTCTTCAGCGCTCGCGGCTTCGACCTCGTTCACGAAACGCCGCCTTCGACTCGCTCCCATCCCGGAACCGATGTCGTACTCGGCGAGGAATGTTCGCCCTTCTCCAGCGGCGTCATGGAAGACGTTGTCGTTGTGATCAAAATGGGCGCATCCGAAGTGGCCTCGGCCTTACCCGCCTATATCAATCGACTCGGCCGCTGCCGCATCGATCTCCTTCTATTCTCAGATCGCGACGCCGAGTACCACGGCTTCAAGATCATCGACGCTCTGCGCGCGCTACGACCCGAGTACAAATACAAGAATCCCGATTTCGATGTATACGACAGGATACAAGCCTCCAACGGCGCCTCCGCGAAGACAGACGAAGGCTGGCGGTTAGACAAGTACAAGTTCTTGCCAATGATGGAAATTACCGCGCATATAAGGCCAGATGCGCGCTGGTTCGTGTTTCTGGAGTTGGATACTTATGTAAACTGGGACAACATGTACCGATTCCTCTCGCAGTTCGATCCAAGATCCCCTCACTATTTCGGATCGCCCGTTTGGCCGCCAAAGAAGACTGTCTTTGCCCATGGGGGTAGTGGATTTGTGCTTTCAAGGGGCGCCCTGGACAAGGTGGTAGCGCGCGGCAGGATGTTTGCGGAGAATTCCCAGTCGCCAGGGACACATCTCTTCGGGAAAGATGTGTCAAACATGTGCTGCGGCGACGAAGTGCTGGCCCAAGTGCTCAAGGAGTGTGGTGTCCCCCTCCGCGGCTACTGGCCCATGTTCAACGGAGAGAAACCTGCCACCGTACGCTTCGACTGGGAGCAGTGGTGTGAGGCTGTCCTTACCCTGCATCATGTGCAGGATCACGAGCATGACCAGCTGAAAATGTGGGAAGCCACGAGGAAACGGCCGTCAAAACCCCTTACGTTTGAGGAGCTCTTCACTTACATAGAGCCTCATCTCCGCGATCGAGCCGACGATTGGAGCAACATGTCGGAAGACATGGCGTTCAAGGCCCCACATTCCGCATCCGTGTCTTTTGACACGTGCTATGCCGCCTGCCTGAAAGATGCGAAATGCATGCAATTTGAACACTTTGGAGACACATGCCGCCTTTCCCATGCCATCCGCCTTGGCCACCCCCAAAAACCCGAAGGCAACACGAAGTGGGTTTCTGGGTGGGTTATGGATCGGATAAAAGATTTCCAAGAGGTTTACTCCCCTTGTAAAGCCACTCACTTCGTCCATCCGAATCCATGACCGGATGTCTCCCATGGCCGAACCCGTGAGTTGCAGGATATATGAATCATTTCTCCTCAGTTGAGTTATTCCGTTTTCTTCGTCGCATTCAATTGGCGTTCTATACCCATTCGCCTACTGGCGGGTTCACGAGAGCATGATATTATGATACCCGGACGTCATCAATCCGCTCTTCCATGTCAATGCTTCATTCAGACTATGGTGTTGTAATGGTACGCTGGGGCCGGTAGTGTTTCTTTTGGCATCGTACGGTGTTGTGGAGTCTGTCCTGAGCTGACTGATACTCTCTTTGGTTTATATGGTTGGTCCGAAACTTTGCATTATACCAGATGTCGTCAGCATATTGACGCGGTTTGTACCTCTAAGCGTGCAGACTTTCACCGCACTATGTACATGTATTGGGTAGGAAGATGAGGAAATATCTTCTGCTGTCATCGAACGCCATTGAATCCAGCCTTAGTAGTGAAGAATGCAAATGAGAAAAATGACTGAACGACGCTGTGCGCATGGTGCATTACCGCGAGATGGCTTTCTTTACTTCACAACAGACTGATGCTCTAACGCTTCCCTACGAATCACTCAACGGTATACACAGAAACCTTCGAGTATCACGAACACTATAAGCTTGATTGCACACGGAAAGAATCCAAGCTTTCCAACCAAACATCACGTTTATTGTTACGCACATTACTGTATTATCAACGGTGTGAAGGCTTCAAGATCGAGGCGGTGGAAACCGTGATGCAGGAAGAACAAATGAATATTCAAAAGGGAAAACACCGACCGACATCCAAAGGAAAAATTCGCCAAAGGCGAGGGATTAGCCCCCGCTTCAGACGTGACCCCTACAGATGGAATTCCACCTCATGTCCCAACCCTCCCTCGCTCTTCAGGGGAGGCATCCTCGTTTCTGTCTCCAGGAAAGTCCCATTTCACTAACCCGAAACATCCCACTTCAGCCCGATCTTCTTGATGCGATTCCTGAAGTCTGCACTAGCCTCCTTAAGCCGAATCGCCAACTCAAGAATCTCAAGCATCCGCTTCAAGATGGCCACATGCTCCCGTGTCTCCTCTCGCTGCTCAGAGTAGGGACTGCCTTCACATCGGCTGATCTCCTTGCGAATGACTTCAACATCGTTCACTTCAATGTCCCATAGGTTGCCCTTGGACCACGACAGCTTGCTTGTGAAGTCGAGGATCATCCCTTGCAGCTTCTTCTCCTCGTCATTGAGAACTCTGATTTCTTCGGGCTCTGAGTCGGAAACCGTGTCTCCAACCATGGCATCGTTGGCAAAATCGTACTCCTCAGATTCGCTGCTCGCCTTTTGCTTGCCCTTCCCCTTGGTGCTGGCAGGTGCCCTACCTATAGCTTGCAGCTCAAAGTCTGAGAGTTGCTTTCTGCTCCTGCCCCTGCGCTTGCCGACGCTCTCACCAAGGTACATATTCTTAATCTTTGCGGCCAGCTCTTCTGGTGAATCGGTGGTGTTTCCCGCCTTTTCAAGATTCCCAGGACTCATAATGGTCGGCAATGGTGCCCTCTTCTTGTACGGTGTGCTACCGTAGTCAAGCACCCTATTCCGCGTATTGCGAGAGGGATTGCGACGGGGTGTTGTCTGCGGGATAAGCGGTGAATCGACCACGGAGAATGCTCGTCGCCCACGACGTAACATGGCAAGACCCCCGCGAAGAGGTGTATCGTCAAGAGGGACGTCCTCGAGGTCAGTTTCATTGAGGCCCATCACGGCTGTCACCGGTACGCCCTCGTCGACATTATTTCGCCTTCTGGTGTTCTTAGAGACACCTTGCAGTTGAGTCGTCGACTTCAGGTTGACGGGGAGGTTGGAAGAGTTTTCGGCCTCCCCGATCTCTGCGGGAACAGTGTCCTGCCCTTCGTCTTTGGTCTTCATAGCGGCTTTGGATGTCTTCTTCTTTGGTGGCATTACGAACTATCCAAATGGACGAGATGCGATAGAATGAGTTGCGGATTCTGGAAGTCAAAATTTTCGTAGACCCTGAAAACCTTGCCGAATGGATGTGCTAGAAATACCGCTCTTGAGGACTACATATATATTTACAAACGCAATGTACCGATTGCTCTCTCCCTCTCACGAGGTCTCTGCCACGTTTCCATGAAGCCATGCTTGCTCCTGAGTGGTTTGGTATGAGGAAATGACCAGAGAGCTTTCTGCACTTTTCTGGTCCTGAACCGTAGTCTGGCCGTAGTAAAGCTAAGCGCTCTTCGAGTTTAGGGGAGTTATGGAGATGAGAAGAAGTTGTGTAGAACAAATCTCTGCCGAACCTAACTGACATCGTCTGGCATCCAGTGTCAAGCTATAGAGAGAGGATGTGTCGTCACGAGTTTTGCGTCTCCCATGATTGTAAAGCAGTATCTGCCGCTAGCGCATTTGACGGAGAGAGCTGTACCGTTCCGTTTGGTCATGCGTTTTACTCGCTGGGCTGACCCAAAACTGGGAACCACAAGGTACATGTGCATCTAACTCGTGATGAAGTACAACTGGCAAGCTCACTGTGATGTACGAAGCTTGGGACAAACAAAGCATTTGACCTCTTTTGATTGTGCATCTATTCTGAGTGTTTTGAGTTGATAACGTGCAAGACTTCCTCCCCGTTCAGCCATCTCTCCAGGTTCTCCACTGTTTCCTCATACCATAATTTGAGCCTCTCTTCCTCTACAAACCCCATATGCGGTGTCAACAATACCCTACTCCTCATTCTCTTCCCGTCTTTACCCACCTCATCCCATTTCTCCGTTCTCCACGGACTGCTTTTCGGCAGAGGCTCCACGTCGAAGACATCCAGCGCAGCACCTCGAATCCGCTTCTTTCTCAGTACTTCCAACAAGGCGTCCTCATCCACCAAAGGCCCTCTCGCCGTATTCACAAACAACGCCTCCTTCTTCATCCATCCCAGCTGCTCCTTTCCCACTAACCTCCTACTTCTTTCTGAAAGCGTATAATGCACGCTGACCACATCTGCCGTGCGAAACAGTTCCTCCATCCCCACGACCTTGAACACCTTCTCTCCATCCTCATCCTCCACCGGTAACCCCATCTCCTCGGCCCTCCTATCCGCCGCCTCCTGAGTCAAGGAAGCACTCCAACAAACAACCCGCATCCCCCACGCCAAAACTCCCACCCTCGCCACAGCCACCCCAATCTTCCCCAACCCCACGATCCCCAACGTCCTTCCCTGCAACCCGGTCGCCAGCCCCGTCTGCCACCCCCCAGCCTTTACATTCGCATCATCCTCTGCTACATTTCTCGTGAGCGCGAGTATCAGCGCCCAGACATGTTGGGTCGTCGGATGCGCCTTCGCTCCCACGCCCTTCTTCTTTTGCTGAGTCAGAGGCGTGCCTTTGCCGTCCGTTCTTCCCTTTCCCGGGGCTGCGCAGATGGGGATGCCGCGGTTGAATGCTTCTTCGAGGCCCCAGCCGTCGAATTTGGCACCTGTGGCGAAGAGGATTTTGAGATTTGGGAGCTGGGAAATGACTTCTGCTGGGAAAGGGGTTCGTTCGCGCATAGTGATTAAGATGTGAAATGGGCGAAGGCGGGAGATGAGTGCTTCCTTTTCGGCGGCGGTCGTGGAAGGGTGGTTATAGGCCGGAAGTGTATCAGGAATGGCTGTAATCGAGAGGCGAGAGAGGAAGGGTTGGGGAAGGGAGTTGAGTATGGGTAGAAAGAGGTTATGATAGTCATCTAGGATGGCGAGGTTAAGGGTGCCTTCTGGAACGGCCATTGTCGCTCGGCTTCGGAGTCTCGATGTGACTGATCGGATCGCGATGAATGTGCCGAAGGCGAATGGTAGATGCACCTGGGGTGTCTCGATTACGGCGATATGGAATGGAAGTGAAGTCGCGGAACCAAGTGCTTTTGACTTTAATAAGACTATTCTTCCCCGTCGGCTACGACTTCAGCCCCCTATCTCTGTCTATCTCAAATCATACCACAATTCGATGACTGGACTGCGATGTGCCCCAGGGTGGGGTCAGTCGGTCCAATTTGTAAGCGATCGGGAATTGAATCCGGCTGATTCGTGGCAGGCTAGATGTCTAGTAGAGATGCCTTCTGACACCACAATTGCGGTGCACTTCTAGTTCGGTTGTTGTTGTTACGCTCTATTGCGGCGCGGCTATGAGTAAGACAATAAGGGGTCATCCACGTTCGAATTTGGATGCCACAGAGGTTAGCAGGGCGCTCGGAAGAATACTCTGCAGTCTCAGAAGATACTATTGGAGAGTAATCCTTCATGCAGGAGGGTCTGCACTGCGAGTGGAAGTCCATGGAAATGGTTCCCGTCTAGTCTGAAATTCCAAGTTACAGCTATAAGCTTCACTTCCCCTCGTCACCCTTCCTCTGGTTTATGTCCAACACATTGCCACGGGAGAAGTCCGCTTGCTATAGCAGACTCCCAAAAGCCACCCCGCTAACAATCTGTTCTTAAGAATGTTATAACGCAATGCCAGTCAACCTCCACCCCTCGCTTACTTGGACTGTTTCTTGCGGTCAGGAGAAGGGCTTTTGCGTGGATGTGAACAAACACACCTTGACAGCATCACTCGCTGGTACTGTCGAGACTACCTACGAGTTTCTGCAGTCTCTGAAGAGCCAGCTCTATCCTGTAGAGCCTAACCATGAGTCGTTCATGATTCTCGCGGCTGGCCTTGTCCCATGCCTCAAGTTGGCGCACGATTTCGGAACAGGTTGTCGTCAGTTTCTTGAGTCGCGCTTCCATCCTGTCTTGCGACTTTTTGACCAGATTGATGTGCTGATCTACCAGCGACAGGCCGGACTCGATTTGCGCTAGACACGGGTCCAACTTCTCCCGCTCAGTGCTCCTAATTTTCAACATGTCGCGAACCTTCCGTATAGCCTGCAACGAGCGGTGAAAGAATCGTAGAAGCGGCGCCCAGATAACCTGCGTCCATCGGGAGCTGATAACGGGAAACGAGCGACGCTTTGTCGTTGAGGCGGGTGTGGCTGATTTCATCGGTTGTGGGCAGGAAAGTGAACAGGAGCATCGGGAGTGGAAGACAACTTATATACCAAATGTGCCTGGGCCCTCGAAGGAAAGAGAGGGCGGGAGCGAAAAGGAAGAAGGAGACGATGAAAGAGAGTGGCGGAACAGTTACGCGTTCTCCCATCACATGTGGACCCCAGCAGACTGTATGTCGCGTGACGCTGAACTGTGCCATTGCGATGCCAGTTCCTAAATCACTCTGTTTGTAGAGCCCGGCGGCCTTTTCCCATGGGAATCAAGTGCAGTCGGGGTAGGTATTGACTCGGGATCCATATGGTGGTGTTGGTGTCGTGTGTTCAGAGCAGAAGGGTACATACACTGTAACTGTCGATGCGCATCGCCAGGCCAGTGCAAGCCAAAGTCAAAGTCAAAGTCTCAGTCTCAGACCATGATGATGTTATGATGTACATACGCCATTCAGGGGCGGGCCGCGTCGTAGTTTCACATACTACCCTAGGGTAGTGCGAGAGAGGCACTCGACCAGTAGACGCCACTGAGAGACCTTCACAATCCTGACAGTGACAGACGTTAGACGAGGCGCGTATAAGCATCATATTCGAGTTATTGCTCACAACAGAATTTGTTGCCGGTGCAAAGTGGCTCGTGAGCTACTCGGTGCCCCAAACTCTTCCCGCTCAACCAACCAGCTGCAAAGGCTTGCTCAGAAAGAACTAGATGGCTTGGACAAGGTCAGCAAGTGCGCATTCATCTCCTGCGTTACCTCAGTAGACAGTTCCTTAGGGAGGAGAGAAGCGAGACTCGAGGCATTCCCATTTCTTTCATGTGTCATAATGGCTTGACGGGAGCAGATCGGATGCATGATTGGAGGGCTGAGACGGAGAAAATAGAAGAGTGTCCATGAATAGTCAATGACAAAGTGAATATATACAGCGAAGTAATCTATTCCGCCTCTTGGACCAATCTCATCCTCATATTCTGCGCCGCAAGCTTTACATGTACTAGCACTTGAACACGGCCGGGCCGGGGGCTGTGTACGTCTTCTGACCGCTGTATAGGTTATACAAAATGCCCTTGTCGTTTGCGGAGTAAGCGCCAGGGAAGCTGACGGTCGAGGGCGTCTTGGAGGCACTGCCACCAAGGATATTGACCTGTGCGCATTCCTGTCCTTATGGTTAGCCAAAAATCCCTCATAGACTTTCGCACTGCCTTGTGAAGAAACAGTTCTCTAGATACCATGTACAGTTGAGCACCACCCGTGCTCCCGGCGTTGTGCAAGGCGATCAACTCTCCGCGGAGCAGATACTGGCCCGGAGCAATGCACTGAGGGATGGTGACGACCTGTTTGCCGCCGTTGGCAATGAGTCTGTCGACACCCCACTTGGAGCCGTCGAAGCCGTCCTCGTAGATCTTGAACCAGCCGCCTGTCGACATTAGCACCGTGAATACTAGACGGCTTTCAGAAAGATGAGTCCACCTACCGCCAACACCGCTGTCCGTCTTTGCATTCGACACCTTCTTCATGTACGCCATGACGGGACCCTTGTGGCTGGCATCGATAACCTGACCACCCGCCGCGGTTTGCAGGGTGTATCGCCATTGAAGCGTGACTTGCGAACCGGCCTGAAGATCAATGACCTTGTCGGTAGATTGGGTCGGATTAGGACCCCCGTTGCAGACTACGTCGTTAGACCTGTCTCCATTGTCAGCTGCTTTAGAGTCAATGGGCGATTTCGGCTGAGTCGAATCTCCTCAGGAAAGCGTTTTGGTTCTGGTCACGTGACTGCTTGTTCACAACAACCGTTACAAGCTCCCATGTCTGCCCCCGGACATTCTCTCAAGAGTATCATCAAACGATTAACGTACTGTACGTTGGTTATGGGACCGTTGTAGGACGGTACACGAACACCCTCGCCAATACCGTTGTTGTTTACATTGGTGAAGATTGTGTGCGCGGTAGCGGACGAGGCCACGGCGGCCAAAGCGAGGGAGGCGGACAGCTTCATAGCGTATTGCGAAGTGAGGGAAATCGTGGATTGGAGCGAAGACGGCTGGTTGAATGAGAAAAGCGGTCGGGGGACAGCCTAGAGTATTTAAACCTTTCTCCCCTGTCAAATGACGGCCTTCCTAATATTCACCACCAACTGGCCACGGCCCATGATGCCATCTATTGCAGCTTGTCCAACCCAAGTAGAGCAGTAGTACAACCCAGGTTTCGGGAATCTCTTTTGTGCGTCCACCAACGGCTGTGCGGCTCGTGAAGCGCAGCGGCCACATCCATACTCGACCGCACATGTCTAGCACACTCCTCCCGCGGTCAGCCTTCTCCGTGGTGGTCGGAGCGAGTAGGGCATTAGATGAAGCAATATCGAAGCCATGTCGAAGCCTAGGCGAGGGAATGGCAGAAACCAATGACTCGGGAGCAAGGATATAAAAGTGTGGGGCGACGGCCAAGGAATCCGGGGTGCAGAGTCAGGATGTAGATATTAAATGAAAAGCCTGGAGTGCAGAACCTGGGAAATGTGAGGTTTAAGTGCCGAGCCTGCGGGTATTGCGCATTGCCACCCGACGCCGGCAAGGTTGGAGCCGGAAACGTGGTGGTCGTCTTCCGCAGGCTGCCCGTCTTCCACCGGGATAATGTATGCAGCACTCATGCAAGACCGTCTAATGGGAAAGTAGACGTCGAACTGGCGCTCATTCGTACATCAATACAGGTTTTATTAATTTTCTTTTCCTCGGTTAGGAACGGCCAGATGGCTACCTGGACGGGGCGTGCCTTCACGGAAACAATGTTGGATGAGTTGTTACGCTGTGCGCACAGTTAGTCTGAATGCAATGGGATTGCGATAGAGCAAACACGTGGAAAAGCAGAAGAGGACGGAATCCACCGAGGCAGTGTTATCCATTCGCAATACAGAAGTCAAGAAGGCCGCCCACCCGAGGTCGGCTTAACCAATTCAAGGGAACAAAGCAGAAGATGAACGATACCTCAGCGACAATTTCTTAGCACACTGCGGTCTCAGTCGGATCTCATATTGCGCTTACCTTGTGGGCGGCGGCTGTCTTGCAGTGTACTTTTCTGACGCTCCTTAAATGATTACACGTGATCTCCGGATCGGAGCTGGAGGTGGAAGACACAACGTCCTCATCCGGCACGTTAGCGGCTGTCGACAGAGGGGGTCTGTTCCTGAGGAATCCAACCGGAACGCCGCCAGTCTTTGCATTGAGCCGGCGTGAAGATGCGCTCTCGAGGCAGTCCAAGGCCGCCGACTGGATACATTTAGCAACTCAGTCAAGACCAGAGAATCCTACAATGCCGTTGCCCTTCTGCTTGCCTTTGCTCCTCTTTCTCTTCTTGCGCTTCTTGCTTTCCCTTTCCTCGTCGCTGCTCTCACCCGCCTCCTCGTCACTGTCGTCATCTGAATCGGGGTCAAGGGTTCGTTTGGTGCCGGCTGCTTGCTCCTCTTCTTCTGTAGCGTCCTCTTCAAGCTTCTCATGCCAGGCCTTGATCATCTTTCCTCCCCCGCTGAACATGCGGCCAGTGACATCAAATCCTAACCCCACCACTGCTTCCGCTTGCAGCTCATCATGCTTCAACTCGGACACCGTCTTGTTGGGCCCAATCTTGACGAATTTGAGCTCACCATTTCCCAGTCCGGCTACAACGATTTTGCCTCCCGGCCCGACACCCTGAGGCAACAGGCTAAGGCTGTCAATTGACTCGCCGCCTCCTGGTGATCTGTCGACAATGATACGTTCGTCTTGGTCGTCCCACACGCCGCGTTCCCATAGTGTCAGAACGCCGCTGCCGCCGCCCACGATCAGCTTCTCGCCAACATTGGTGCCACGCTTCGAGAGGCCAGTCACCATGACGGAGCTCAGTAGCTCTTCCTCTTGATTTTCACTACGGACCATGACGCCGCGGCGCACATCGGTTACTGCCAACGTCGTTCCTCCGACGCTGACCCACTGCTTCGGTAGGCCGCTGGTGCTCGCTTCGCCGGGGGGAAGGGGCGTGATGGACGAAACATAATCGTCATGGGGATGGTAGGTATGTTGAGGTTTTATCGACAGTTCGCTGGGGCGCAAGGCGCGGAGATCGTAGACGTGCATAGCGGACGAATCGGTACCAAGGATGAGGGCCTGGGGGGTCAATGCATGTAGAACCGTTGGGGGGTCGATGCTGCCAGTTCGACTATTATGACATTGTCAGCAAAAAGTACTATACTCGAAGCAGGATGTAGCGTACGACTCGAGGGGAATGGCGATCTTGGCTGTGACCTGTCCTGTCCGGACGTCTGCTTGCTTCACGATACCATCCGTCCCCGCGGAGTAGAGATGGGCACCGTCATGGCCGAAGGCTAGGGTTCTACAGCTGCCCTTATGCCTCCTGGTTCTCCAGGCAGTATCTATATGGCCGAAACCGCTCCCGGAGGCCGCGGCTGCGTCACCGTCTTCTTGGTCGCTAGCAGCGGGCGGAAGTCGGTATGTGTAGACGTGCCCAGAGGAGAGTCCGGCCGAGACAACGGGCTCTCGCGGGTGGATAGCTTGGGCAAAGAGTTCGTGCGCCAAAGGAATGGTGCACACGGTGTCGAACATGGCGGGGAATAATGAAGTTTGCTGTTTTATTAGAGACACAATGTACGCGATGGAAGTACTGTGGTGGAATAGTTATGTTGGGCTGGGGAACTTTTTCTGTGGCGCTGAACGGGGCGCGGCAAGTTTAGGCTGTGAGTTCCTCGGCTACGTACCTTATCCCTACCCTTCACCTCCGCCAAGCAATCCTATTCGACCACGCATAGAACTACTCGTACCTAGGTTCTGCAGGTAGGTTTGATGATGACTTTCATCTTTCTACTGTGTAGAATCATGAGTCGGTTTCATCAATAGGAGAATCCAGAACAGGAAGGTGTCTTTGCCCCATAGACGTGCCCATGTACACGTTTCTAAACGATTGGCTGGCTATGCATCTGCTCATATTCGGCGCAGTTATATCAACCCACCTCTTACTCTTTTTTTTTTCTTTTCGATCTTCCCCAAGCTGCTTGGCAAGCTTCCTCTCAGCTTTTGTCCTATTTCAAGATATCTTCCCATCATGCTACTGTCAAGCGCCTTCACACTATCCCTTCTCTCAACCATCCCCTTGACCCTCTCCCATCCAGACTCCCACCATGCCCCCGCCCGACAGATAACCTACTCTGTCGTGCCTTCTATATTCCTTCAATCCGATCCTTCGACCGATGCCTCGACCCTCAACTTCACCGCCACCAACTTTGGCCTGATCCCCCGCACCTATCCGGACGCTCCTCCTGGGAACCCCAAACTCACACAATGGCAACGCCTATCCCACTACATCTCTACCCTGAACCGTAAAGCACGTGCCCGAGGTGACAGAGATAGAAAACAGCACTACACCCTCCTCTTCCTGGCCCGCCACGGTGAAGGCTACCACAACGCCGCAGAGTCGTACTTTGGCACTCCAGCGTGGAACTGCTACTACTCGGAGCTTGAAGGCAATGACACCGTCACTTGGGCGGACCCGCGGCTAACTGAAAAGGGCATCAAGCAGGCGCTCACAGTGAAGGGATTCTGGCAGCATTTGATCCAGGACGAGAAGATCGCCGTGCCGCAGAGATACTACACTTCTCCACTCTGGCGCTGTTTGCAAACCGCCGACTTGACTTTCTCCGGCATTGACCTACCCCGCAAGTACCCCTTCAAGCCAGTCGTCAAGGAAGGCTTCAGGGAGGGCGTATCCGCACATACATGCGATAGGCGGAGTACCCGCAGCGCCATCCACAAGCAGTTCCCCAACTACCAGTTCGAGCATGGCTTCCCCGAAGTGGATCCCTTGTGGCGTCCGCTGCAAGCAGAGACACGCGAGGCGCAGGATGCGAGGAGCAAGAAGGTTTTGGACGAGGTTCTGGGCGATGTTGATGCAGGCGTCGAGTATATCTCCATCACGAGCCACTCTGGGGAGATTGCGAGTTTACTCAGAGGTATGCACAAAGCTGTGCGAAGCGATCGACTTCTTTTGCAAACTTCCGTTGAAGCAGCGCTAACACTGAAGCAGTCCTCAATCATCGCGAGTTCCGCCTTGCTACGGGAGCTGCCATTCCTGTTCTTGTCAACATCACGGTTGGGCCAGGACGGCGGGAATCGCCAAGCTCAACACTAGTACCACCATTTGAGCCGGTAGCCACTTGTGCGAAACCGCCCACAACGAGAGACTCTTCATGCAATGACTGCTCGTGCTGTAAGTAATTGGAGAACGGGTGCCTCGGGAGAGAGAGAACCATGGGTTCGCCGGACATGCTCGTGACGATGTACTTTGAAAGGATCTATTTGTACCATATCAGTCAGTGTCAGGGGAAACCCGTTCCGACATGAACAGAACATGATGAAATGGAAGAGAAAACGTGCCCGATTGAACAGGATAGGATTACACGGTTAAGACCGAATGTACTCGGGCAGAGTCCTCAATTCACAATTCCGAAGCCATCATGCTATGGTTGTAGTGCCCATGGACCCGTCTAAGTTGGAACCTTGGAACATAACCTCAACGTATCCCTTTTCGGTCTAGCGTCTTATCCATTGGAGGTATATAAGCATAAGCCTCGCCCCCCAGTCTGACCCGTCATTCTGTGCATGCTCGCTGTATCCCGCTCCTGCTAGTACCAATATTCTATTTGAGTTTGTTGGCCTACCCATTCCCACCTTTTTGAAACATGCTCAAAATGTTTGTTGACGGACTGCTCAACAGGAAGGTAGCACGCAGGAACCTCGCACGCCAGCGCCGGGAGGACCAAAGACGGGAATACTGGTCTTCTCGCCTGCCTAATCCAGGCCCGAAATATAGCAATTGCATTTCCCCGCGCGGCAAGGTGCCGGCGGGACAGGAAGACTCCATATTTTTTGTCAAGCTGCCCCTCGAGCTGCGGATCGCCATTTACCAGAGGCTTTATGGGGATCTCACAGTTACGCTCTCCTTTTTCGATGACCCCGATGCCTCAACCTTCAGAGTAAAGGGGAATCACGAAGAGTGGCTTTTCTCTTTTCCGAAGACGTGTTTGTTGGCGTACGTCTTCATCCTTGCCACGTCTTGGTCTGGTCTGGCGCTAATCGCGTTCCGTCACAGCTACCTCGAATCTACGGAGTGCATCTACAAGTGCATCACTTTTCACTGTAGAGAAATTGCTTGCATGCAGATACTCCCTTGCTTCATCGCTCCTACATGGCTGCAGACGATTCAATCCCTTAGGGTCCACTTCCCAGTCAAAGGCATTTACAATACGCCCTGGCAGGCGAACCTCCCACCGCAAAACGAGGAGACATGGGAAAAGGCCTGGGACGTCATATCCAGCATGCAGGGACTGAAATCACTGGTGGTTAACCTCACAGCCGGCGGCACCTTGGTCTTTGAGCACACTGAAACGCAACTGTCAAAGACTTTGAAGAAGGCTTGTGGGGTACAGACATATCTGGTGTCGATAGATTGGCCTCCGTCCTCCTCGGCTTTTTCTGACACCAACTCCACTCCATGGGAGCTTGAGCTGAGACATTTCGCTGTTTGATATACAAGATCTATTTATTCTAACAAGAGGTTTACATGAAACGACATGCTTGAGAAGTATCCAATATCCCCATGCAATCTGAGTCTATCCAACCTCATGTTTCATTAGCAAGTTATGCAAGGGATATATCGCATGCTAATCTCTGTTAGTATGCGGACTAGCTGCTGTGCAGGAATAGGGACCTACGGATTTATCCTGAAGATAACGCCATTTATCTCGATTTTTCCCCCGAACTTGATGTCATTTGAGCAGGTGTCGCCTGCAAATCCCGAGTCAGTAATAGTTTTTTTTTTCGGATTACACTGGACGACTTACATCCGTTCAAGATAACATCGACAGCAGTGTTGCAGTCTTTCTCATCCAACGTCTTATCGGCGTTTGTATCGACCCTGTCAACCTTGATCAAGAACTGCATGGGCCCACCTTCGAAGTTCTTGTGATCTGGAGCGTCGTCGTACGTTCCCTGGAGATTGTCTCGGCCCTCCACGACCGCTTTGCCCTTGTTGTCTGCGCAGAACTTGTGACCTGCTTCTGTAGCGGTGCCAAGATGGACCCACGGGAAGTCTTTCTTGGCCTTCTCAAAATCACCGCATGGATTGGTATTGCACGTCGGTTGCGGTGCAGGAGGCGGCGGCGGCGGCGCTTCTGTCTGCTTGGGAGGGTCCTGGAACGTGAGGGTTTCTTTAGGGTGGTCCTTTTCTGTGTAAGGACAAGGATTATATTCCTCTCCCTCCTTCTTTTCGGCAATGGGGTAGTAGGTTGCACCGTTCTCACCGCACATGCAGTAGTCGGAGGGGGTCCTGCCGCTCCTCGGGCTGGCGCCGTGGATACACCAGGGTTTGGAGAAGTCGCCGTCGTGATCGAGTACCCATTGGAACATGTCTTGCTGGGCCTTGAGGTAGTCAGGGTCGGTTGCTTCGGCGATAAATGTTCCACTTCTGAGGCAGGGGCAATCTTTCCATTTTCCTTCCGAGCAGACCCGGACTTTGTCCTTGGGACCGTCGTTGGGGCCCTTGCAGTCTTCGTCTGTGCAAACCGGAGCATCTGCTCCCTTTGGTGCGTCCGTAGGACAACCACCCGACGATGTCGGCGATGGATTGTCGGCTTTGCCGCCGGCCATGTTCGCGGGAATGTTGTGAACGGGAGCGATTTTGGGCGGTCCTCCTCCGGTATTTGCATGCGTCGCAACGATGTACTGCAGAAAAAGTCAGTGGGGGCCCTCAGTCCACTGCGAAACGAACGTACCGCGAGGACGATTGGTCCAAGCACCAGTGCAGCGTTGGGAATCTGCGACAGCACAGCCGCCACGTCACTGGCAGTAATGGTAGGGATTTCGATAAGCCCTTCAAGGTCGAAGTCCAGACGGCCACCGGGTCGGATCTCTGCCTGCGCTGCCTGCGCAAACCGAAGAGGACGATTGCAAGCCTGTCGTTTCTTACCAGGACAGGCCGCGGCAACCTCTTCTGCGATGCTATTGAGGGCGTCTTTCAACTTGGGGGCCATGATCATCTGCACATCTCCAGCTTCGATCCCTGCGGCTGGCACGGCGGTTGCTACCGTAATAAAGGTGATTACGGGCTTGATGATGGTTGGTCGTGACTCTACGGTGGTTGAGATCTCGGTCAAGTATTCCGTGTTGACACCGATCTTCCTGTAATTGCTGCTTTGGTCATACCACTCGGTGGCAGGCCCATCGATGGAAGTACTGGAGTGAGGTTAGACTCTCATTGTCAGGATGGCTCGAATGGGAAGTTTTACTATTCTGATGCGGGCAAGTCCGTAACCGGATTCACTCCTATCTGGCCCGTTGCAGTGGGCTCAACGGCTCTTTTCGCTATGGTGGGACTGGGGGTCTTGGTGGGAGTGCCCTCTGCGCCAAGTGCACACAGTGCAACGATGGCAGACAAGAGACTGTGCCTGACATACATGATGCCAAATGTACAATATCGAAGGGAGACGTCCTTGCGTGTCTGCTGTTGGAGAGGAGCCGTGGTGGCTTTAAAGATTCCATAACCATCCGGGGATGCACGTATGGAATCTCTTCCGACATCGTCTACATTCCCAAAGAAGTCTAGGGAGTACATTCGTATTGACTGATCTCACGTACGCCACAGGAGTTCGGCCCCCTGTCAGGGTCCCGAGGTGGATCCCTACGTTGAAACATAGCGTCTGTTGGATCTATGGGCTTCGCCACAATGGCAAGACTAACTTTCCGCGCGCGTGGGGATTCCCATGATCGAATCGTTGGTCGGTTGTCTCTGCGCTATGCTCGACTTGAGTAATGTGGGCTTATTGTTACTCACAGAGCTTGTGGGGGCCTTATTAAAGGATTGCGCCGCAACTCGTAAAGTACAAACATCTATCTGCTTGCCTCGTGTCTTTCTGTGGATATGTCAAGAATAACATTATGTAATCTCATTCGCTGGCCCCCATGTATACCAAAGGCTGACTGGGAAGTCGACTCCATAACGTTTAGCAGGTCTTTATAATTAGCCCACGTTTCGACCGGACAGGCTTCGTTAAGACGATGGTAATCTTAACTCGGCCCAGCTCAGATCTTGTTGATCCCGAAGGATTTCGCGGCCCAGGAGAAACTCGAGCAAGCGGCACGATGAGGTCAGGACTTCGGTGCTGGGGCTGTGCTCGGTCCCAACTTATGATGACCTGAGATGGGGCCGAAATCTTACAGAGCCGCCGTGACTATGCACATTTTGGGGAACTACACGAAATGTCGGCTGTTTCATACCCTCCAATGGCGAAAGTGAAGCGCGATTTTAAATATGAACGTCGAGCGCGTCCTGAATATGTTGAGAGGGTACTTTTCAACTTCAGACTTCGACAGGACACTGCCGGTTTTGGAACAAGTGAACAGGATACAGGGCTAGAGCAATGTTGCGACCATCCCTTCGAGCAGCAGCAACACTCAGTCTTCTGTTTGTTGCCGGCCATGCCTACAGTAAGTCTTGGTTTTCCACGACACTTCGGAAGAACTTGCACGGGAACTAACCCTCATAGCCATCGACGAAGATTGTGGAAATGACCGAGACCTAGTCCGCACGGCTGCCGATCAGTAAGTCCTAGACTCCCACGACACTTCGGAAGAACTTGCACAGAAACTAACCCTCGTAGCGCATTCGCGCTGGCGGCAAACGCGGTAACAGAGCTTCGCAAAACGCCCATCAATCCAGACATCGACCACGTGGTCGAACAGCTATTCGGATACACCGCTGCTCAACGGCCATGGGGGCCTCGAATTGAACAGAAACTCGGCAATCTTGCTCCAATTTCGACGCTTGACGGGTCAGTTGATGGAGCTACTGATGTTAGGATTTTCTGCACAACCAAGAGGATAGAGAAGCGAAAAGACGGGCGATACTGTAAGATGACGTATTCCCCCCTTTTTGTCGCGTTTGAAAACTAACTACCGTCTTTCCCTCTTCCTCAGACAATAAAAACACCGAGTCTGTGTACCAGGAAGACGAGATATCGAACCGCTTCGCACATTGCCTCGAACTCACTCCCCCAACCGCCGCCATAACCTTCAACCCCGAGGGACAAGCCTCAGAAATCCAAATCTGCCCGTGGTTCATGACCCAGGTCCGCGGCTTCAAGTTCCGCGATCTCACGGAGCTTAGGGCTGGTTCTCTAACCCTGGGCGCTCTGGCCAAGATCTCTCTGCCCGTAATAAGCTCGATGGCATATACGCCTATCGATATGTTTCAGGTCTTTGACAAGGTCATTCTGCATGAGGTATGTTGATATGCTCGTCTACCGGTGACGGGCTTGGTTGACGCAAATACAGTTGACACATACGACACAAGCCGGCGACCCTAAGCCAGCGGAGGATATGCAGCCCAACCCTTACGGTAAGTGCATCTGAAGTACTCCAACGGCACTCTCCAACTACTCACACTGGACGCACACAGGTTGGAAGAACTGCAAAGAGTGGGCGCGCAAATTTGTGGAGAGCAAAGGCGACTTTGACAGACCGCCCGACTTCAAGGACCCGCAAAATAACTCGGATAGTATTGCACTTCTCTGCAGTGCCATTGAGTTGATTGGACTCGGTGTGAGAGTCAATGATGACGGCAGCTTGAATCCGCCCCAGAGCAGAAAACGAGATGTTGTCATGTATCCAGTATCTTGGGTTGCTTAATTTGACCAGATAACTATTCAGTGAATTACGGGAGCGGTTATCACGTCAGCTGTATCTGTATCAGAACACATCAATATAGACATGTTTTTGAGACATGTGTCACTGTTGAGATTTACTGCATTTAGGCACTGTTCTGTGCTGGTAGTATATCTGTAGACAAGGACGGGGAGTGTATCTCGCCACCGTCAGTGGCGAAGGGCCACCATCCCAAACCTCCTTTTCCCTCTTTTCCAATACTAGCTTTCTAACCAGTCCGGAGTGCAGAGAAAACCCGTAATCTCGTGCCGTTGAGTTAATGAGAGTGGTTCCTGGATGCTGCCCGCCATTCCTCGCATTTTTAATCTTAAAAACTTTATCTGGCTGTGGGGCGCCATCCGCATAATGGTGAAGGCATATCAGACGCTGATCGGCCGTCCAAGTCTATGTCGAACAGGGTACGAGCCTGAGGCAGTACATGCAATAGTGAGCGATACGTGGTCTATCACTCGCATGACATGTACAGTACGAAGCCACCTCTTCCAGCGACACGATGAGCTCTTCAATAGCCAGCAGAACGTTCTTCGTAGCGAACCAAGTGTTGATGCCACTTTGACCAGCAAGAGCGAGAGCGACAGCTGGAAGTCGGATCCAAATGACGGGAACTTCTCCCGAGACCAACCTAACCACGGCGTCGGAGAGTCCTATATATACAATGTGCGCCTAACTGGGAAAGCGTCTTCCCCCCATAAGGTCCCCTGGAGCGTCGATTAGGTCCTCTACGTATATATCCCGTGCAAAGTCCGGAGCGGCCACAAAGATAGAATCGACGGTCCCAAAATGACCGAAAAGCTTCCACTGTAAATTGCGCAAGAGCTTAGCGATAGTATCTAGAGGCAAGGCCCCAACCTAAGATCTTTTCCCGCATTTCTCTAATCACATTGCACTGCTAGCCAAAAGCCCCAAAGCGAGGGGACAGGTCCGAGTGTGTCGATCTTCTTTTCCGAGAAATTTGAAGAGTCGAACTTGAATGCTTTCCATGTTCCATCCAGCGTAAAAACAGTCCTTAGCGGCGATTGCCCCATGATGATTAATATTGGATCTCAAATGGGACCATTTATATACCTACAGCTCGAACTACGGCGCGGACCGCACATGGCCCAGGCCCTGCATGTGGTCCCTGGATCGATGACGCACATGCACCCCACGTGGCACTGACCACCCCAAACGAGAAGCGGGGAGGCGGTCGGGTCTGCAACGTTAACTGCGCACGCGGTTTTGCGACAAACCTGCCCCGGCTTGAGCAACAATTTGCGTAACAAACGTGGAAGTTGTTCCATTGACAGGTTGCTCTGCGCAAGCAGACGCTGGCATGGCTCAAACGGTGGTGACTAGGCAAACGCGACGCTTGCAATTGGCACAGAAGGCGCGCATCTTCGAATTCGACACAACCACCAACCCTTCAACAACACACAACACCAACACCACAATATGAATCCATACCCACCTCGACTGTACAAGGCACAATGGGAGAATGCCCTCAGGCTCTACAAACAGGGCGACTTTGAAACCAGCATTGCAATCGTAAAGTTCAACTTGACGTGACTAACACTCTACGCGCTGCACTTGCAGTAACTAACGAATAGATAGGGATCCCACCCTTCCTGGCTACTATCGCATCAAGAATCATCTTCTTATTGCTAGCCTCTGCGATTCCTGGGACGAGGCCGATGAACACATCGAGGCTGCCGAGGTTCAGTACGCTCTCTGCATGAAGGACGCGCGAGCGCGGGAGGATGCAAACGCTCTAAAGGCACTGGAGAAATTGCGTGCAGAATTTGACATGTTGAAAGAGCTGAGGCGGGAGTATCTGATGGCACAGGGTGTATACGAAGGTGTTGTCGATGAATCTCCGTATGACACGTCCGACTCTGAGGATGCGGAACAAGAGGAGGCTGAAGCCGAGGACTTGGTTGGTTTCGAGGACTCCAAGGCCGTTTCCCAGGCTGAGAACGAACGTGAGGTGATTGCCGATACCATGCGCCTTCCCATCCGCACAACCACCAACGAAGACATCGACAAGCCCGGGAAGATCGCACCCGCCATCAACGTCGTCGCACCGCCCGAGCCTACCGCCACGGTTGAAGCGCCGAAAGCTCAAGGCACCTAGAAGCTGCGCAGGAAGAAGAGCGAGAGATTTAGAGGTGGTGCCAAGCATGCACATGCATTTTCTCGGTCACTTGCAAAACAGGCCAGCTTCTCCCGTGGCAGTGTGTTGGACGTGAACTGGGAAAGGGAGGAGGAAAAGAAGTGAAGAACAGAGTGGTATAGCTCTGGGCACAGCACTTATTATCGGTTATGCCACCAATGTAGAATATGAAAAACCCTCATGACTATGCCCCTCAAGATCTTACTATCCAGCGAACACCTACACACGGCATAACCTCCCATTCTGCGTCTGCGTCCCCCACTCTCCATCCCTCACCTCCCATTCGTCACTCCCCACAGCTGTAGTCGCATAAAACACGCCCTTAGGATCCCACTTCCGCTTCAACTCCAATAGCCTCGGATACTGCACCCCATAGAAACTCTCCTGCCAATGCGGCTCGGCCACATTGGCTTCATTCAGATAAGAACCACCAAAGTCGCTTTCCGGGGCGACTTCACGCCATGGCCCAAGCACGTCATTGATCAGCTCGTCCGCAGTTTTCTGCATCTGATCTTGCGTGGCGTCCTCTCCACCTTCAACCGTGACGCCGCTTATCAGAAACGAAACCGTGTGTCTGAAGGCGGAAGAGACGGCATTATCCACATGCAATCTGTTGCCCGGTTCCTGGTGATATCCACCCACCACTTTGCCAGTCATGCTGGTATTCTTGATGGCCGCGAACATGCGCTCGAATTTTGCAGGATCCGCCCAGTTCCCCCGAGGGAAGATGCGGTTTCCTGGTAAACGAGAGGCTTGTCCTACGGTCTCATTTCCCCACGAGGAGTGGTAGGCGGGATAGAAGGAGTCGAATAGCATGGTTTTGGGCTCGAAGAAGATGCCGAGGGCTCGTAGATGGGAGAACCACGGTTCGATTAGTGCTTCAAAGGACGCAATTGTGTGGTTGGGAGCCCAGAAAGGGGTCATTTCGAACCTGACCTGGTCATCGGGCAGTGGCGAGATCCAGAAGTACGAGTATGTATGCGCGTCTGTGAGCGTGGGGAACATCTCGAAGAACTTGCGGGTCCCGTTCCAGAAGACTTCTCTGGTGATGTTGCCACCAGTCGTGTAGTTGAACGTTGAAGTGACAATGGGCATCTTGGGATGCGCACGAACTATCACGGATGTAACGACGCCAAAAGTACTTGCTCCACCACCGCGAAGCGCCCAGAAGAGGTCCGGGTGGGACGTATTGGACGCCGTGACAAATCTCCCGTCAGCCGTCACCACTTGAAGTGCTTCGACATTATCGGCCGCCATCCCGTAGTAACCGCTCATGGGCGTGTGGCCTCCTCCAGTGACGTAGCCACCGGCGAAGCCGACGCTCTCGCATATACCGCCTGTGACCGTGGCGTTGTTCTCTTCCGCGAGCTTGTATATCTCTCGCACTGTAACACCAGCGGCGACTTTAATGGCAACCCCGTCATAGCCCGAATCGCTCTGGTAATTCTCAATGAATTGCGTATCCTTCAAGTGATGGGTCCATATGCTAAGCGCACCTGCGCCGAGAGACTTGCCCAGGTAGCAATGGCCCGTATTCTTGACGATGAGCCGGATGTTATTGTTCCTCGCGAAATTCAATGAGAGTTGGATTTGCTCGACAGTCGATATATTCACGACATATGTCGGAAAGCCTCCGAGGGTGCACGCCCCGTTTGGAGTGTTGCGCGGGAGACAAGTGCGTCCTTGGTAGATGGGCCACATGTTGGATGTTGGATCTGCTTCGCTGCGTTCATGGTTACTCATGTTCTAGGGGGTATATTGGAATGCGTGGTTAGTGAAACTGTCTCACTGGAAGTAAGGATTCGAGAAGTTGGCCGTGATTGCTGTACAACGTGCTTCATCATACACGCCCCAATTTTTGTAACAGGGCGCGGCTGCAGGCACGCTAGCAATCAAAGCTCCGTTAACAGTTGCATTGAACTTTTCCCATACCGCTGGAGAAGGCCAAGATTCATCTCCTGGAAAGGTCTTGCAGGTTCCACTGGAAAGGAAGGGATCTGAGCCAACTGCCGTGTCATCGAAGCGGAGATGTTGTTGGATGTCTTCCGGGAAACGTGCGATTGCATCTTCACGGAGCTGCCTTTTCTCAAAATCGAAAAAAGAGGAGTTGGATCTGCAGGAACCGCCATGTACAAGAATGAATTGAAGTAGAACAGAAACGAAAAGTGTGTTCAAAGCCGCGTAGCTAGTAGTGTGTGGCAGTGTCTGCATTGTTGAATGTGAAGGAGCTTTCATTTCATAGAAACAAACACTACAAGCCGTCGAGGAAAAGAAAGGGCAATCGTGATCTTTACTTCTCAGAATAAGGAGAGCGAGTGTTGTAGGGTTGCATATGCAGCTTAGGTGGGGTCGCTGCAGTTCACCGAATAAAGATTGGAAACGCAGGCCCTCATATTAACGCCCCATGCGGCACTTCAGGCTCTACCAAAGTGAGTAACGATGTGCGCAAGGCTGCAGTTTCGATAATTGCTCAAACATGCGATTACTCTCTCAATGCTTGGACAACAAAAGCGATGTAAGCTTACTGGGGAAATTCATTTGGTGGTTATTGTGCACCCCATCCTAGCCACAGGCTACAAGGGAACACTAGTACGGATGATGCTTTTCACTAGTAGGGCATTCGTATCTTCAGTCTGCCCCAGCGTTAACGAATGTCCCAAACGATGAGTGAGCACGCTCGCCTTCTCCAAAATGAAGCTTTTTCGAAGATCTCACCTACATACATTACTTGCCGTTGTACACGTCCAAGGAGATGCAGAATATAAGCCTGGATAATAGGCCTCTTCAACGGACCGAGCCCACACCTTAATACTATCGCCCTCAAGCAATATGCTCAGGCCCCGGGGCGGTCAGGTTCGAAACGGGCACTGGCGGGAGATGAGAAGCCGCGAACTCGATAAACCCACGGGCAGGAAAAACTGAATTACCATTATGGAATACCACAGATAGACGAGAAGAACGAAACTACTCAATCCTTTAGGAATTTATGAGGATTACTGTGCCTTGACGGCGGAGATTCTTGAAAAATGGAAGGACTGTGCAGACCACTGATGTGGGGCATGGTGGATATGACGAACTGGGATAGCTTTCTGCCTGGGGACCACAAACCCGAATTCGAACTGTGAAACCGCTGCAGACTTCGATGCCACCAAGGAAGAGTTATCACCTCGCATCCCTTAAGAACTTCCTAGCTTCGGCGTATGGCCCTTCTGATACCAATCCATTCACCAGTCAAATCACAAATCCCTCTTAGTCAGCACGATTCACGTTTTCAGGGGGCCCGGACTCTTGTGGAGCTTAACGTCACTTGGAATCAAAGAACAAGCTCTATAAGATACACATAGCGCTACATATAGGCAGACACAAATGAAAAGGATCTCTCGCCAGCTGTTTTAAGAAGGTCCAAAAAGCCCGTGCTTAGTCCCTAGTCTACCAGAAGAGTTTGCAACCGCGCCTCAGCCGCAATGACATCCAGCGCCTGCCTCACTTCCAACACTCTCCTGCAATCGCTCAGCCAGTCCTTGCTCAGTACCTTGGCCCATCCTTGTAGAGAGTTCATTTCTCGCGCAGCACCGTCAAGATCACCCTCCTCCAACAGAACCTCTGTTCTTGCTAGCACTGCCTCCACATCCGCGCCAACAGCGAGACCCGACTTTTTGAAGAGGACCTTGGACATAGCGAGGGAAGCGAGATGGGAGGCAACACCGGCGTCTTCAGGCAGAAGAGCCGCTTTCCTGACCTCCTGAGCTACGCGTCGGAAACGATCAATGAGCTGACCGGCGTTGGGGATGCCGCGCTGATAGGCAGCCGGGTTGATGCTGGCAATGGCTGCGCTGACGACGGGATCGTCGTCAGCAATCTCCTTGAGCGCTGCCAGCTCCGTTACGAACGGTTTGGGATGCGCTTGGTTCTCAAGCGCAGCCTTGACCGCCTCGACCGCGACGACCAAGTGTTGTGTCTTCAGATTGGCATCCACAACTGAGTTCCACTCGGCCGTTAGTCGCTCGAGCTCCTGGACGGACGATGACAGCTCGTTGAGTCTGCCAAGGCGGCCTTCCCGCTCAGCCTCGACGCGTTCCCGAACCTTGGCAGTGAAGTCCTTCTGAAGCGCAATGCTCTGCTTCAGAAGTTCATTCTTCAGTTGCTGCTCATAGACTTGCTTGGCGATATCCAGTTCGGAATGAAGCTTCTCTTGATACGTCTGGGAAAGGCGTTCACGCTCGGTTTCAAACTCCTCCTTCCACTGTGCCTCCTGTTTATGCATTTGCACTTCCAGGCGGCTGATCAGTTCTCTTGCAGCCTCATCGAACCGGGTGTGTGCGGCCTTGATATCCTCCTCGGCAGACTTTTGGAGGCTGTCCTTGAGCAACTTGATGTCTGAGACCACCTTGCTGAGATCGGATTTGGCCTTTTCCAGAGCAGAGTTGTACTTGTTACCATGTGCAGGGTCAGCATTAACCATGGTAATGATACCATTCAAAATCTGAACAACATCTTGTACAATGGGCTCATCGGCACTGGATACGTTAAGGTGGTCGATGGGGGTGATAGGTGGTGCGGCGGTTTTGACAGGCTCAGCATCAACCTCCTTCTTTGCTTCTGCAGCTTTGACTTCAGACTTTGCAGGTGCTGCCTCCGCAGAACCTGTTTTCTCCTTGTTTTTCTGCACCTGCTCAGGAGTGCTGGTGCCGACTTTTTGGGGTTGCTGGCCTTTGGAGGCGTCCTTATCCTCGACAGCGCTCACATGAGGTCCCTTCGCAACAGTGCTGCCACTTGCTTCTTCGGCCACCCTCGCACCCAATCCGCTCTTCCCAGGAATAGTCACTTTCTTCTCCGGCACCTGCGGTTGAACTCTCGGGGAGCCAGCCCGACCCGGGAATCGTTTCCGGAATTCTCGCTCCTCGAAGTAACCCACGGCATCCTCACCGAAGGGGATGTACTCGGTGAAGAAGTCGTGGAAATTGTCGGAGACGAGGGAGTAGTAGACCCCACCTCCGTAGCCTAGCACAGACAGCAACGTCAACCACCACAGAGCCCGCACTAGACGTCGCTTCTTCGGCTTCGGCGTAGGCTTTATGGGACCAGGAGCGACGCTTGCGGTGCCGGTTCCGGTGGGGGGTGTAGTCTCTGGTTGCTCAACAGGCGCAGATCGGGATGCTGAAGTCTCGGGAGCAGCAGGCGCAGGAGACTTTGGGGTCTGGCTGGAGAGTATTCTGACATCTCCAGGTTCGCCGGGATTCGCTGGAGCCGCCGATGGGGCCGTCGTGGGAGGTACGGTGTCGGTAATGGGTTTTTTCTCGTCCGCATAGAAACGTTGCGCAACGCGCCATTGCGGGCGAGCGGCAGCGGCAATTGGCCGCAATCCAGGACGAGCCCGAGCAATTGAGGCGCGCAGCATCGTGTGCTGCCCACGAAAGGAGGAGATGGGGGAGGATAGGCGGCCGACGGAGATGTTGGTGATGGTGGTAGAAGTTGGAGAGCGATGTCGTAGCTTTCGGCCGCACGGACCACGCAGATCGACAAGAGCAATTCACCTAGGTCATTTGGCGACAGTGGACTCCGTCCCAATGATCCCATCATTCTCCTATCAGCTACGCACAATGCCCGCTTTACGATTTTGGGATTTGTGCGGATACTGGCTCAGGATCGGACTTTATAGAGGTGCACTACCATTCCTCTCCTCCACATAATGGGCCTGTGAACTACAACTACACTTAAGCTTTGAGATGTTCCGTCACTTCCTCTCGCTCTTACACGACCGCTCCGTTACCTTGCTCCAAGCATCGGCAAACCTTCTGGTTCTATGTGTCTTTTCCCCGCATGTAGTATTTCTTCCCTTGCAACACCGTGTCCTCACAACACCACAGCCTCCCAGTGTCGTCATCACCCTCGAGAGCTTCCAGGCAACTGTTTCAGCGCTTTTATTTATCTGGGACCTACACGTCCAGATTGAGTCTTCCAACTTCCCTTCACCCTGATTCGTTACTTGTTGGAAGAAAGCCCGTTCTCGATTTACCAACTTTATTATATTTGCCAATTCGCGCCCTCGTCTGGAAGTCGGATGCAGACCATGACTTCCACAAAGTCAAATACATACGAGACAGTCAGCACCAGGTCACCCATACAAGAACCACAGCATGGAATCAAGCATCAAATGACAACCCCTCCAAAACCTACCAGTCCCTCAGATGGAAAAGACAATGACGCCGACGAGGACGCACATGCATTCATCCTTCAAGAGCTCAGTGAACTGAACCTTTTTCTTCCAAGCCCCAACTGGAGGCAAAAGGACGGCCAATGGATCCCCGTGCTCGATCGTGCCGTACACTCGAATCGAGAAAGATTGAGGCTCAGGCTAGAAGGAGATGGGTGGGATTTTGTTGCTGGCAAATATGCTGAAGAAGAGGACAGTGGAAGTGCAAGTAAGGAGAGTATGGACGAGGAGCTCGACATTGTGCTCATTATGCATGCACCAGAAGCTGGCAGAAATTGAAAGACAACCAATGCCATATCATCCGATCGTCTATGGAGGTACTCCTGATTGTTCAGAAGTTACACTTCTGGGTCGTGTCAAGGCATGCTTTCGCAGCCGTACAAAAAATATGGTATACGGAAAGAAAAAAGATTTTCAACTACTCGATTCTCGTCTTGCCCTCCTCGAGGTAGCCCAATCTTGCGTCGCTCTTCCCCCGTTCGTGTCTCGTGGTAACGAGCGGTCCAACGACGGGATTGTGTTGTACATGTGACAAAGCGTCTTGATAGGATTCTATTGCCCAAGGGAGGCGGTTGAGTTTGGGCCAGTTTACCTGCCGTGCGTCAGAATTTAAAGTTGAAGGACTGGACGGCGTGAGCCACTTACATATAGCGTGCCATTGGTCCAGATGAAGTGGAAGCACATGGCAGCTACACCAAGGAAGATAAACATCAGCAATCGCAGCGGCCACACTGTGGCCTCAGGTTCTCTGCGGGTAAAGCTACCAACAAAAACGAAGAAGATGCTGGCCACGAGTATATATGGTACCGACTGGACGAAGATCGGCCTCCTATCGGCGAACAGCAGTTGGCTGCCAATGCCAGAATCAGAGGGCAAGTAGGTACCCAAGAAAAGGTCAAAGGCATCCTGGCGCGGACCGTCGGCGAAATTGTTCAACATGTAGCGCGTGATGGAGTTGGACAGATCTGCCAGTTGTCCAGCTTTTGTCCTGTTCCCTGTCCGAGTGAAGTCCGTCTTCAACGCTCCCGTACCGGAATATGATCTCGACACGACGTCGGCGTTGTCAGCCCAGGTGTTGCGGAAAAGAAACTCGAAAGCCGGGTCATCCGATGCATTCTCGCCCTCTCTAAGGATACCCAGATCAATGAGCATGCGGGTCAGTACAAATCTCCCTAACATGCTCTGTACCACATTGGTCCGGTCCAGGCAATCCATACAGTTGGTTCGCACAACCCCTGTCTGATGCCTTCGCGTTTCGACACGACCAATATCACCCGGCATGTCCACGCCGCGGAAGTATCCATGCTCCAATACCGGCCGCTCAAGCTTTTCCATGAGCAGTTGCGCCCGATCCCAGCGAAGACCCTTCGTTTCGTTGTGAAAGTCGAAGTAGACATAGTGGATGCGGTCGTAGGCGGTCTGAGCGTTGCCGGGGTCCACAGTATGGAACTTCTCGGAAGTGATACTGTCGCCCTCGACATTTTCGGTGGGTTGGGAGACGAGGTGTTCCACCATTTGCTCGTAAGCCTCCTTCACCTTCTGCTCGCGGCCTTTCTGGTTGACCAGATTCACTAGCCAATTGTCGCCATATAAACGTATCTGCTCTGCGAAGTGTTTCTTTGCCGCATCCAGAGCACTTTCAACCCCGCGGATCTGTAGCCTGGGTGTGTACTTCAAGGTGTTGATCTCAGCCCAGTAGACGGGTACGCTACCGCGGGTTTGGACATATGACAGCACTTGAACTTCTTTACCGGCATTACCTCGCGCACCTCCATTTTGGAAAGAGTTGTTGCCTGCGAAGCCACCCAGTCCCCCAGACGCGTTGTCATTCAAGATGATTGCCTGTTCCGTCTCGTTATAATTAGACACGTTGCCATTCTCGTCCAAACCGCGCGAGAAATATCGGGTTCCGGCCCTCCGTCGCGAACGTCGTGTTAGCAGAATGAAAGTCAATGGCGTCCCCTTGATAGATGTGTTCTTGATCTCCATCATCCCAAACATGACAGGAAGTATGTAAGGGTCCACTTCGGGCTGTGCATTTGGATGCCTATGTCCATATCCTCCACTTAGTCCCCCGCGGAAATCGATGAGATCACTCTGTATGAAGCGATTCCAGAAGAAGCGGTCATCTGCCCTTTTCCACAGCGGCACTGAGGGATCAGCAAGTGCCTGGCGTTGAAAGCTGTTTGTGACATCGAATGAGTAGGAGAAATAGAGCGGAGAGGCTTTGAGCAGGTCCTTCAATAGTCTCAGGTACGCATCCTCATCGAGATCATGCAGGGGCCGTTCGCGCAGAGGCAGGAATTCAGTAGCGACGACTTTATAAATCATGTGGCCCTTGATTCTGCCCATAGGTTGAGCTTTGGTGATTACAATGATGTATTTGTCTGGACGCTAGACATCAGCCGGGTGCCGGGCGACAGCTACAAGAGAGCTGGATGCATGAATGGTGGTGTGTACCTAGCCTGAGCTTGATGATGCCCAGGATGCCGGCAATGCTCGAAACGCGCCGGGAGCCTAACAGTTTGCCATCGTGCAGACGAAGGTCCCCTGAAGGACGCTCTACCACTAATGTGGGCGCTGTCGGCGAAGAGGGCGAGGAGAAGGCATAATGCGAGGGCGACGAGTGGACGTTGATGTCGCGATAGGGCAGAACACCGGCAACCATGGTTACGACCCGGCGGTCGTCGAGCGGAAGGGGGAAGGGAGCGGGTGCGCTGTGTGTGAATCAGCTCGGCGGCTGGCAAGCTGCGTGAACAAACGGCCGGGAAACGTGGCGAAAAGAGTGAGCGCGAATGCCGTCTCCGAGGAGCGTATGGATGTCTATCCAGAGTCTGTGGATGTATGGAGTATCCTAGCGTGGTGTTGAGTCCCGAAAACGTTATCGCAGCACCGCCACCTCGCCGCTTTGCTTAGCTCGAATGACGAAAGGTCGCGTCGCACAGCCACTCGGTCAAGCCACACGCCAAGCCAACCCAAGCTCGGCCCTCCCATTCATCTTGCAGGTGCACCTTGCTCCCACCACAATCTACCCAAGAACCGTCGACACCAGCGCATCCCCACGACCCGTACAATACACCCTCGTCTTCTCCTCAGAAACACACCCGCAGTCCGAGTTCACATTTCTCTCCCGCAACCGTTGCCGTCACTCCACCCCGTAGAGAGCTGCCCGAACCATCGCCGCGTCACCTATCACCACTCACTCCTCCAACATGGCGGCACGAGCACCACAGGGCGGACGACCAGGAGGCTCAAAGTTTGCCCAGTTTAAGCTGGTGCTGTTGGGTAAGCCGTCATATCCCCAACCCCCCCGCTTTCTTGCTTTTGCTAATACGCTCCAGGCGAGTCTGCCGTCGGAAAGGTACCTGGACCTCCCATCAAGGCAGCCGTCATGAGAGATTAGGAACTAACCACACCCTTAGTCGTCGCTTGTGCTTCGTTTTGTCAAAGTAAGTCGAACAGTTATAGCGAAGAAACCCCTTTCCCTAACCATCGGTTAGGACCAATTCGATGACTACCGTGAGTCGACTATCGGCGCAGCCTTTCTGACCCAAACCATCGCCCTCGACGAGTCCACTACCGTCAAGTTCGAGATATGGGATACCGCCGGCCAGGAAAGATACAAGTCGCTCGCACCCATGTATTATCGGAATGCAAACTGCGCCGTTGTCGTCTATGATATCACACAGGCGGTATGACCCCTGGCTCGTCCATGTATGGGAACTTTTGCTGATAGAATGGCAGTCATCTCTGGACAAGGCCAAGGCCTGGGTAAAGGAACTTCAGCGCCAAGCAAACGAGAATATCATCATCGCCCTCGCTGGCAACAAGCTCGATCTCGTCACCGAATCCCCTGATAAGCGGGCCATCTCCACCGCCGACGCGGAGCAGTACGCGCGAGAGGCTGGACTACTTTTCTTCGAGACGTCAGCAAAAACCAGTGAGAACGTCCGGGAACTGTTTACTGCAATCGCAAAGAAACTCCCGCTTGACCAGGCGGGGCCGCGGACCCTGCGACCTGGCCAGCAAAGACAAGGCGTAAATCTAAGACCAGAAGCAAACCAGACACAAGGACCCGCTGGGTGCAACTGTTAGTGTAATATCTATGTTGGTTCGCAACCGACACCTGGGGCAGTTTTGTACGGACATGGGTAGCAGGCAGTTTCGTCATGGGATATACATGTTGGACCTTGGAGTCTCGGTTTTATCACTTGCCTAGGCCTTCTTACGAGACGCTTACTCGAGGCTACTCGAGGAGATCAATTTTAATGATTCCCTAGTTTTCTTACCTTCCTTGGCTCTTGAATCTCATTATACGATTAGAGCTCGCAACCTTTCAGATTATGGTCTCGGTTATCAGTAGTCCAGGTTTTGCTTGTGTGCAACTCCGTCTTCTCCCGTTTTCAACATTATCATTACAATCAGCTTGACTCTGGAATCACTCCTGGAGCATGTTGCCAGTGGTATGTGTTGACATCGTGTTTCATCACGTTCACTGTTCTCTTCCAATGTGTGCTATGTACCGTCTTCACGCGAGTATACGTGTTAGTGTCCTATTTGGATGTGATTAACCCTTCATTCAACGAGGCAGGAAAAACGGTGGGGGTGGGACAATCGCTTAGCATGCAGTCTCACCGATTAAACAATTTCCTTCCGTGGCCAGGAAGCTCACGCTTTGAACTCCAGTGCACGGTCCTCGCTTACCGCAGCCCGTGATACGGTACTTGAAGCTGGGAATTGTTGATGAACGGGGAGGAGGAGGGTTCGAAAGTGGATATGTGAGAGAGTGTAGCATTTGCGCAGTCGCAGTGCCTGGAGAGTGCCTCGGAAATGCTGTCCTGACTGCTGAGTGATAGTACGTCCTGTACAGCACGGCATATTCAGATAAAGGAGACCACCGATAAACCGAAGACGGGACAGTATGAGGATTACAACTTACATCGTCTGCTGTTAATCGCCTGTCCAGTGGGCCATTGACAGGCTGACGCGCCCAACAGACTTAGTATACATGTACCTTCGCGACGAATCTTAAAGATAAGAGAACTTGCCCAAATGTCGTGCGGCGTCCTGTCTGTGCATTTTTCAGGGCGACATGTTTTTGGAGACATACTAGACTCGGGCAGTCTGGCAGAGGACTCGAGCGGGTTTCGTACCCGCTGAACCAAGTACAACGTCGCTCTTCCAACATCAAGTCGAGAAGCATTCGTCTATTTGCAGCCGTGGCTGCACTATAACGTAAAGTCGCGCGCGTTTCTTTAGATTGATCACCGTCTTCCCAAGTTATCATTCGCTGTTCACTCGCTGTCGCTATCTGCAGGGCTGTCTTTTATTACCCGCATTGTCGTATATGTAATTCGCCTTCAAGCAAATACTTCTATTCATCCAAGTTACAGCATAAGGGTACACGATTAAAAAAGGTACTTCGGCGATTTTCATGCAGCCTGCGACAGCCCGTTGCCTACGCTGGTTCGTGACCGGGCGGAGTATATATATATTCATATGGTGACTGCCTGCGTTTTTGAATGACACACCTAAGTGCGTCTTTTGTTTGAGCTCAGCGAGCGCCATCTCGAGACCAAGGGGTTTAGTAAGAGAAAGACGGAAGCAGATCAGAGATGAGGAATCGTATAATGGCCAGGCGGAGATTCGCTAAAGCTTCCTTCAACATCCAAACTCGTCCACATGAATCATTCTACATCACGTTCCTGCCCCTCTCCGTTGTTAGGATATCTTCAACAGAAAGAAACTTGCATGACCGCTACTTGGCTCAAGCAATGAGAGTGTGGATGGGGAACTCCCAGTCGGTCGACTGCGAATGGTATGTCCCCGCCCCCGTTTTGGCAAAATATGCATACTGGCTAACAGACTCCGTTGTCAGTTTGGCCGGTGACGAGAGACCTCCTGAGAAAAGATCAGACAATCATGTTCATCATCCTATCTTGAAATCCTACGTCGAGAACCTAGGTGTTGGAGGCGGGGGAATTATGGGTATCCAAAACTCCTCGAGATTTTATAGATACTAGGGCGACATATGAAAGAATCGAGAAACGAGAAACGGATGAAGACCGCCGCTCACTCATCACGCTTCTCCTGCAACCACAGCCTCCCCAATACCAACCACTCCCTCTCCAGCCACTATTTCAGCTTGTACCCTAACTCCTTTCCTGTGCTCTCCCCTCAACCAGGGCGCCATTGTTTGTCGAATAACACATGCCTTCCACTGTAGCTGCAAGAAGATTTCTCGAAAGTGACATTCGCGCACGTAGCCTAGATGCGGCCCTGAGACCGCACCATTCGACAGGTGGTGCCTTGTAATGTTAGTCACTGGACTTCGATGCCGCCACATATCCTAGGCTAAATATTGGAGCTTGAGAGATCTCTGGCAAGGCGGTGAGCGCAGTATTGGTTGCGTCATAAGCTACGTTGCTTTGAACCAGGTTAGGGTGACATCGCAACGTTGAGAAAGGCAGCCATGTTGCACCAAAGGTATCATCCTCGCCAGAACCACGCGACATCTCCTCGCCTACACCGGTCCGTTCATTCATCTAGCTAATATCCACGTTACCCTTCACAGGAGGAACTACAACTTGTGCTCTGATACTCCACCTCCCCGTCTCCGTCGAGTGCAAGCCACGCAGCTACGTATTTACAGAGCCTTACCGCGAGCACCCAGCATGAACAACATACCCTCGGGCGTATTCGGGATGACAATCTCGCCGCCATCAGATGTGGTCCTGGTCTTGAGATCGTTGGTGCTATGCTGGTATGCGCCGCCGCCACCTTTGCCGAAACCGAAGCCAAAGATCTGGAGAGAGCCTCCACCGCTACTCTTGCCCGTCTCAATAAACTGCGATACATTCCTCCACATCTCCGAGTTGGAGAACTTGATGGTCATGCCGAGCTGGTAGCCGACCAGCACATGTGTCAGGCGGACAAGGCCTTGGAGGTCGTCCGTCTCGCCCTCGCGGAGCTTGGGGTACGTCTTGCGGACATTGCCGACATCCCAGAAGCCGGCGGTGATGGGGACAAGAGTAGGTGCGCCCTTCATGGAGACGGTGATCTTGACGTCCTGCGCCCAGGAGCCACTCCAGGAGTTGTAATAAGTGGTTTCCTGCTCGCCCGACTTCTTGTATCCAATGATGCCGAACAAGCCGCCACCGCCCTTGGTGACTTTCTTGGTGTAGCCCAGAGAGCTCCAATCGTGACCGTCGACGTTCGTGAAGCCATATTGCAGAGTAGTCAAACCTTGAGTACTTCTGAAGTAGCTGTCGCAGGTGTTCTCGTACCCAGTCAGCGAGTAGGCAGGGCGATAAATGGTAGACTCGGTGATCTCATTCTTGACAAAGGGGTCAATCGAGACGTTGTAGCTGTCGGCGGAAGGGTAAACCATCATGTTGTAGCTGTCGGTACAATTAGTCACGTTCGTCGGGGGGTGAACAACATGATGATGGGCGAAGTCAGTCTCGTTGCGGCATGGTCTTCATACAGCATGAGTAAGTCCGATATAGGCCATCTGGAGCCTTTTGTAGAATTCGACCAGCAAAGGTGCTGATGAAATGGGGGCAGCTTACCCTGGGACAGAACCAAGTTCGTTCTGCGCTTTGCTATTGATGTTGTCTAGATATTCTTAGTTCCTGTGTAAGACCAAATCGAAGTGGCATCGGCATACTTCGCTGCTCTTGGAGTAGGTTGTACTTGGAGCCGTAGATGCTCAACATGTAGTTGTTGTAGGATGCATCGGCAGTGACTAGTTGAGCTTGGAAGTTGGCATATTGAGGGTCGTTGTCGGTGACCCACGCTTGGAAGGTCTGATTGAAGTATTGCGCAACCTCGTCATTCCTCCAGGCGAGGAAAGCGCTGGATTTCGCCTTCTGGAACTTTGTCTTCGCGTCGTTGACATTTTTCTCCAGCTGATCCAACTTCTTCTTCTGCTCAGGGGTTAA
Organism: Westerdykella ornata; assembly: GCF_010094085.1. Taxonomy (NCBI): domain Eukaryota; kingdom Fungi; phylum Ascomycota; class Dothideomycetes; order Pleosporales; family Sporormiaceae; genus Westerdykella; species Westerdykella ornata. The sequence continues at coordinate 50,245 of NW_022986909.1, forward strand.
CTCCTTGTCGAGGATGGCCACTGATTGCAAGTAGCTGTAGGAGTAAGCAGCGAGCCTCAGTGTTGGAATGTATACTGAGCGAGATGAAAGACTTACGTCTCAAGGGTTTGCGCATAGAGGGGACCTGTGGTGTCAAGGAGCGGGCTAGCCGAGTTCTGCAGACGGTCGGCAAATTGGTCTGCAGTGGTTAGATGGAGGAGATCGATGGGAGTGTTATGTCGACATACAGAGCTCAAAGTTCGTAACGGACTCAGGGCAAGGCGTGCCACCACGGACGAAGGTGGAGGTAAGTGGCGTGACGTAGATGAAATCGGTTCCAGGAGTGAGAGGCTGGTTGGCCGTGATGTAGTTCTTGATCAAGTCCCCATAAGCCTTCCAAGCGATGAGACTGGCCTCCTCGCTGTTGACAGCAAGGCTGGTAGTGGCGAGAGACAGAAATTGGACGAGGTAGCGTGAAAGAGCCATGTTGATGATGGGCGCAATAGTTGGAGCTCTGACAAGTGGGTGATTTGGCTGGCGTCTAGTCCCCCTTTTATACTGAACCTTTCGGCCAAACTTGAGCGCATGCATACAATCATGCCGGACTCTCTAGAGTCCGAGCTCTTCAGCTCCTTCGGGGAAGGCGTTGGCAATGCCCATTCCCTGAGCCATGTGGGTTCTGTTCAACCCCGAGGACTCTATCAACCGAGCTCCCTGAGGGGAGCGACCTGGATCCAACACTGGCAGACGATATCGTACAGGCCGGACGGGACAAGTCCATCCGTCGATGGTTCGGCTCAAAATAGCGTATCGTGGGCGACTTTGGCACTGCATGCTCCCCGGAATGGAAGGCCAGATGCATTTCGGATGCAGGTTGGAGATGGCAGCCAATAGGTTCAAAATCCTCTATAGCGAGGTTTCTTCCTGAAAAGAGTGGAATGGTGTGTTCAATATTCAGCCCCAACGCAGGAGGTGAGCGGGAAGGCAGGTAGAGGACCTTGTGGAGTGATTTCTTCGTAGAGAGATCGTGTTAGCAATTTACAAATAAGCGAATTGAACCTTGGCAACGGTCGAGATGTTTGTGTGCAGGTACACGAATGCCAGCCGGTATGCGGGACGGAGATCTCCAGACTGCAAGGGCGCCTACAATTGGACACAATGCCCACGAGAGTACACTGGCAACTGCCCAATGGGGTAACCTAGCCTAGTTGAACGTGAAGCGGTTAGTCTCTTTTTCTCTCGTACGCAAGGTTGGCGCACTGTTGGTGAGGGAGCGCCGGAGGGCAACATGGATGGTTGAAAGCCGATAGGTCAGGACAACTTTTCACAAATGCGCGGATAACATGTTTGCCTTTAGGACTCAGGTGTATGTAATCCATGCCCACTACGGGGGGACTGTAACAAACGCGTTCGAGCATTTTTCTGCCTTCGTCAGCTGTGAAGAGCGCGATTCCCAAAGGTCTCCAGGCAGCCCCAAACCGTTCAGATGATATGGACTCAAGCCCAGTGGAGAAAATTGTATGCTGCAAACATCGTAATAGCAACGTGTTGGAGTGTTGCTGTCTCACTCGGATCACTTCTATCCGGGTGCTAGTAGAAGTGAATACAGAACAGATCGTTTACGCAGTTCGTATCTGCGTGCAACCTCTCTAGGATGGCGGGCGAGGAAGAGCCGTTGGGCTGGGCCGGCAATAGATAGATGAACTGTCGGCTGAGAAGCAGGTGTGACTGACAGATTGCGTGCGACCCGAAAGATGCAGGATTTCAATAAATCCAGGCTTGTCGCCATGCACCATGGTTGCACTCGCCGGATGGGCATGGTCTGGAACTCGGAAATCGAATAGGGCCATGTCTGGGCAAAAGCGCCGACTGTTTAAAATGCTTGCTGTTGTCCAAGAAACGATCAAAGTCGATGGGTAGGTAGGAGTGGAAGGAAGAGGCGGACGATGTAGGTAGGTAGATGGATGGTGTGGTAGATTACACCTCAGTGCTGAGAGATGCGAGATGGATGAAGCGCTAAACCTACCCCGTCCTAGCGTTTCACGGTACTACCTAACCAGCGCAGGTGCGGTCCACGGGTACCTCTTCTAGTCATGTTGACCGATGAAATTATTATAGACTACAAGTATCTACAGAACTGGGGCATCGCTGCGTCTGCAGTGCGGACATCTGCCAACAACTCTCGTACTCGAATCCGTTGAGGACTCAATGATCGAGACGCTGTCTCCAGGCGGAAGGTGACCTTTCGAACGTTGAGACCTGATGTCGCAGCCAACTCAACACTGTCGCTGCAGAACCTTCATAGATACGGTCGGTATCTTTATTATTCCTCGGTCGGCACCGTGTTGTTCCGGTCGGTCCCTTCGTCTCCATTCCCCTCCCCTCCCTTCATTCAGCCGCACCAAAGTCCGAGGCAGGCCAGCGCGCTTCAGCTACGACACCAGAAGCATTCTAACAGGAGTGGCATGCACTACTCTAAACAGCTCCCTATGTTTCCCTTAAAATATTCAGCAAGGTCTGTAAAGATTTTCCTTTCTCCCGTCCCATCTGTCTTGATGGACCGGTACACGAGACGATTTGTTATGTTCCTCGGAGCTCGTCGAGCCTCGACCAACATTGAACAAACTCCTCTCTCGTATCCTCTTCAGCCCATTTCTCGGCCCTGCACTCAGCCTCGTTTTCTAGCGAATCACGCTTTTCGCTTCTAGCCACTGCCTAGATGTATTGGTTCTGTAACTCATGGTCAATTTCCTCCAAACCCATACTTTTCCTCAATCACCACGGACTAGCCCCAATACATTCACAGCCGAAGAACGCAAAGCCACCACAGCCACAGCCACACCCTGCACCTATTGGCCATCCCGACTATCATTGCTTTCAATTGGACTCCTGCAGAACAAGGGTAGTTATGGCGCCTTCAGCGCCAGCTCACAAGCTGGGGATAGGCCAAAACAATCTTGCGATAAATAGGACCACGGCACGGCGCTAAAATCCGCGACCTGCCACACCGGACTGACTGAGGCTGAACACAGCATTCTTTTTAAGACTGGAGACCTGCCGCAGCAAAACCGTCGGTTTGTTTGTTGGTCGTGTTCCCGCTTGCTCACAACCCCCCCTTACCTATTTTCCTTGCCAATATCCTCTGCGTAACCTTCGCGACCAGAGTACCGCAAAGATGTCAGAGGGAGCCCACCTACTTCCTCTGCCTCGCTGGACCGTCATCGTCCATTCGGTTCAGATTCTGGTTGCCATTCTCATCCTTGCTCTTGACGCATATGGAATTCATTATATCGTATACAATGCGCTTGTCTTCTCTCTGGTCACCGTAAGGATGCATTCTCGTTGGATGCAGCACCGGATACCGATTAACAAATCCTAGGCTCTCCTGACGCTCATCATCTGCGCCTACATCATCGCGAGCACCCTCTCCCTCCACTCGCTCTACAACTACTGGGCCGTGCTGGCGCTCCACATCTTGATGGTCATCTTCTGGGTGACGGACCTCGGCCTTGTCGCAAACCTCGCGTCTCTCTGGTCCGGACGAAGCGACACGTACTACTATTACTACAACAAGCGTGACCTGGTTAACCTCGCGAAGAGGGATACGACCGTCGGCGCGTACTATGGTGCACTTGCTGCTGGTGCCTTCTTTGGTGCCGTTCAATTGTAAGTTCAGGGCCATCCCATGCGCAGTCCAGATCCAGCACTCACACAAACCCCAAGCGTCCTCTGGGTTGTTTCGTTAGTCTTCGTCGGCATGTACATTCATCGCCACCGCTCCGGCCAGGAGGGCAATCCCGAGGCCGCCAACCCCGCCTACACGGGCGTCCAACAGACTGCCCCCGTCGAGCAAGTTCAACCCCAGCAGCCAGTCTATGGCCAGGTACCCGTGCCGGCTCCCCAGCAGCAGATGTATCCCCAGCAGCAACCCCAGCCTCAGTATGCACAGCAGCCCGTGTACGTCCAGCAGCCGCAACAGCCGCAGTATGCTCAGTACGCTCCGGATCCCGTTTCCCGCGAGCACACTGTCAGCCCCGTCTCGTCAGCGGCGGGATACACCGGTGCAGTGCCACCCAACCCCAACTCCTCCGAGTTGGCTGCTCTGCCTCCCAACCCAAATCTACCCGAACTCGATCAGCGAAGGTGATGGGATAGTGTGTGAATCGCACCGTCTAAAGGCACCGCGTGGTTCTCTTGTTACACAACGATATCGATACGTCGACTTGTCCTCGGTATATACCCCTTGACGCTGTCCAGGTCCTTCGAGGCAATGTGACGTCTTGTCATACACGGACCCTGCATAATAGATGCTCTCATGATTGCACTTTCAAATCTTTTGCATGAATTATACACTTTCTTCGTTCATACCGTGCGTAGCCAGTCTTGGTCCCTATGATGTGCCGAGTCCCCCTATTGGCATAACCGCCTTTCCCGTGCACTCCAACCATATTCATCCTCGTATGTCCCAGATTCGCTTGAAAGAACCCTTCATTGCACATTTTCTACCCAACCGCCTATTACACTCATATCAGTCTCCTTGATACGTCAGCCCCGTCCGTATTCTAGCGCTCCTTTCCCTCTGCCACGGCGACAGCCTATAGAAGTGTGCATCCAGCGCACAAATCGTCACCGTCAAAGCCCGCCTACCACTCTCCGAATCAACGGAACCAGCATCTCTTCACCTAAGACGGTTTGATCCGAGAAAATCATCACACTGCAATCCTTACCCAACACTCCCTAGCCCCTTCCAACAGCGACACCCCCAATATGAACTCTCCGTCCTTGGAGTATCCGCTCTCGCTTTCCGTCGTCCGCATTCCCATCACCACCATCTTCACTCCCGCGTGATCGATCCCTACCCTAGGGTATCCCCTGAATGTGAGCGATGTAATCGGGCCCCGACGGGTCGCTTATATAATCGAATTTTCCTGCGGAAAATGCCCCCTGCGCAGCAGGGGGCCTACACGCTCAACGCGAATGAA
>NW_022986910.1:0-54264 GCF_010094085.1 Westerdykella ornata
CTTCTTCTTTTGTTTTCCCGACTTTTCTTCTTCTTTTTTCTTTTTCTCAATTTTTTTTTTTTTTTTTTCCTTTTTCTCAAATTTTTTTTTTTTTTGGTTTTCAGTCTTGTTTTGTGTAGTTGTGTCTTGGATATCTTATTCTCTCCTAGCTTTCTTTGTTGCTTATATATGTACATCTATATATCTTCCCTGTGTGGAATGACGATGAAGGAGACGACATCTGACTCCCTGCCAACAGATAAACCACGGCATCGCCCTCTCCGCCGATGGCAAAACGCTCTACGCATCCGGCGCAGACGGCGTCTGGGCATGGGCTTACGACCCTTCTACGGGCCGCAACACATCCCGGCCAACGCAAGTCATCGGCGACTTTGGCCCGACTGACGGGCACGTCACGAGAACGCTTTTGATGTCAAGAAAAGCAGAGGGCATGCTGCTCGTCAGCAGGGGCAGCACGTCGAACGTGGATCCCGCAGCGCTGGACGCATCGACGGGCGTCTCAACCATCAAAGCCTTCAACGTCTCGGAGAAACCGGCTCCAGATTCGCAGCCGTATAGTTTCCGCAACGACGGGAAGCTTCTCGGCTGGGGATTGAGGAACTCGGTCGGGATCGCGGAGGAGCCGGTGACGGGGGGGATCTACTCGATGGAGAACAGCGTCGACGATATGGAGCGATTGGGTCGGGATATCCATCGGGATAATCCTGGGGAAGAGCTGAATTTCCATGGGTATCTGAATGGGACGCAGACGAAGGAGCAGGGTGGGAATTTTGGGTACCCGGAGTGTTATGCTGCGTGGAATGTGGGTGCGATTCCGGAGAATGATGGAAGGATCAAGGTGGGGACGCAGTTTGCAATGGGGTCTCTGAATGGGTCGGTGGATGATGAGTATTGTAGGAGGGAGAAGGTGGCGCCGAGGTTGACGTTTGCGGCGCATATGGCGCCGTTGGATGTGAAGTTCAATCGGGATGGGAGCGCGGCGTGGGTGACGTTCCATGGGTCGTGGTAAGTATTCTCCCCTGATGCTAACTCAATATCTCGAGAAAGCTAGATCACTGACTGTGTATGTAGGAACCGCGACGCCCCCGTCGGCTACAAACTCAGCGTCATACCCTTTGCCAATGGCTCGCCCACCGACCCGCCGGATAGCACCACCGCTGCCGTCGACATCGTCTCCAACCGTGATGTCTCCCGCTGCCCGAGGGAATGCTTCCGACCGGTAGCGCTGGCGTGGGATCAGCAGGGGAGGCTGTTTTTCAGCAGTGATGCTACGGGGGAGATTTGGATGATTGAGAAGGACGGCGGTGGGACGGATGGGGCGAGACCGACTGCTACAACGGGAGGGGCAGCGCCGTCGCCGGGTTCGACGGGTGCGGCGGTTAGGAGGTTTGGGGTGGACGGGTTTGCGGCGCTGATGGCGGTCGTGATGGGGTTGCCGTTGGTGGGAGGGTGAGGGTAAATGTAGGGCGGTGTCTCGGTTTGTGTGCTGTGTTATGATCTTCTGAAGTCTCTTTACATCGAGTTCATTTCATCGTTTTTCCTGCCATATAATTCAACCTCTCCTTCGGCTCTGGTTATCTTCCTTTATGCTTACTTGGACAGTCTCGAGCCTGATGGCAGGGTGTGTGGTAAGTGGAGTTGGAGGAACGAGCGTTTGTCCGCCCCGTTGTATCTGCCACATCATATATTTTGGCTCCATTTACATCGAGCTCGATTTATCTGTTTTCCTACCATCTACTCCAATCTCACATTCTAGGTTCCAGTTTCTATTCACTGTCCGAATTGTAAAGCGGCGGTCGATCGGTCGTGCTTTCCTTCTCCGCCCTCAAGCTGAGCTACATCTTCCACTCACCTCCTCTCTTTTCTACTCCCACACCATCACTCTCCATCTGGACTCTCTCATTTCAGTCACCATTCCCCTTTCTACCTCCTGTTCTTCGGTTAAACATTGGCTTTTCCTTGCCGTCGGAAGGGCTCGTGTCGAGGCGGCTTTTAGGCGACTCGCTGCGTTTGCGTACCTCCTCCATCCCTCCCATCACTCCCGCTTAACACCACCTCCTCCACCACGGAGGGTAGAGTAGCAGCAAGCCCGGACGAGTTCAAGCTTCCCCATTACTACGGCGGCCGTGGCTACACCGCTCCAGCGGGACTGCACACTTCTCACTTACCACAACCCACCGCAAACAGCCATCACTTGGGACTCAGACTGCCAAAACACCCTCTTCATTCTCACCTCTGGCCGTTGCCTTACTATTTTGACATCACGATAGCATATCAAGGGTCTGCAGCGTTTCTGCAGGACAAAACCATTCGCAGTTGAGGTTGGATAGTATGGCCAACAAGCACAATATGTCCGCTGCAGACCGCGAGCAGCCATCAAGGCAGGGTGCTTTTCACAAGCTGGCTACTGAAGTAGAGATGCCATTATCCCGCCTTCTGGGTTCAACTAACTGTGACTAGATGCTCTGGCAGATCGCGGGTTATCTGGACAACGACCGAGACCTTTGGGCTTTCCGCTCCGTCTGTCAGCTGACACGTACGTGCATCGATGGCGGTTTTTGGCATGCTCGGTTTCGCAGCAAGTTTGCACTTGACATCAGCAAGGCACCGGACAGCGTGAAACTGGGAACTGAGTATTGGAGACGCAGCAAATGGCTGAGGCGCGGTGCCGTTGTGGACTTCGGCTCCCGTGGAAACGAGCGACGCGAGAAAGGGGTGCTGAATATCCTTCGAATTCTGATTGACGGTGAGTTGCGGCATACGTTCCGTCATTTGATGTCGAATTCGCTAACTGGCTGTAGAGTCGTTCAGCGGCGGATACTATCTTGACGCGAACGGTAGACCACGCTGCCCGAACCAGGACTGCATCATCCAGTTTATCAAGAACTCGAGAGCTTTCCTTTGTGCCAGTTTCAGGCCACCTGTCAGACAAAACTCTGCAGTGGCTACAGAGGAGCCTTTTTATGCAATCCAGCTGATGTGCGCCCAACTACTCTTCAATTTCGACCCCCCTAGGTATGGCCTGTTGTCTTTCGAAGACAGCCAACAGATGGTGTACTCGCACATGCGGGACGAGCCTATATTCCGGGGTTCGGGGAACGTAGAGATCAACATGCGCTGGGTCATGCACTGCTTCAGCTTCTTCCACCGTCATATGATTAGCGACAGTGACGATACCCTCCGGTCTCTCATGCAAGAACTTGAAGCTCCCCAGAGTCCCTCGGCTTGGCAAGGCCCATTGGTGGATGGGCCCTACGAGCTTTCCAGATCCTGGAAAGGAACCTATTCTTACCTGGAACTTCATGAGCTCGAACAGATTCGCGCAATTGCCCAAGCGCGGCGTTCGAATCGCATGGAGGACTATGACAATGACATCTTCATCGACAAGAACATCGACACCGATTCGGCCATTCAGGTGAGTGTCTGGTTTATCGCGATTCGGTAAGCGGTGATCTTGATTTTAATCCTGCACTAGGAGTTGGAGCTACGTTCCCTGGATGAAGGCCAAATTCCCTGGCCCCATGAATTTGAGACCCGATTACATTCACGCCGCCAGACTGTGAGCCCGCGAACGCGCGCCCAGCAGAAACGTGCAGGTGCCGATACATGCCCAAAGTCCATTCGGATCCAAGGCGAGGGCGTCGATGCGAAAGACGAGTTCCATGCATCGGGCTGGATCAATCCCCTAGCCCCGCAGTACGGCATCAAGGGCTGGCAACGCATCACGATGATGAAGCATTTCAACCCGGACTATAGCCAGGTGGACACCGACGATCTGTGGGCATATGAAGGCGTTGTCCTCCCTGGTGGTCGCATCATACTTGGACGATGGTGGAATGCTTCTCCTGACCCCAATCATCCTGACTATGTAGGTGTCACCATATCGTTGTCGAAGTAATTGAGGACTGACATCTTTGAAGGGATGCAACAGCGGGCCGTTCATCTGGTGGGCTGTCGATTACTTGGACAGTGTCTCTGTCGCTGAGGACAACAGTGACTAATTCCGTGAATGACGAGCAGCAGTATGCCCCGAGCATACGGACCCTGATTTCTTGCAAGCTGCCGCGTGCATCCACCGTCCAAAAAGAAGTCCTCTCTTGCCATCCAGGACATATACGATGACGATTTTGCCCTTACACGATACCCGGATATACCGTCTCATGCATTCACTTTTACTTTGCCGCATGCTCCGAGTCCTTTTAGGTTTTTTTGACATGGTTTCACATTTTTCTCTGCAGTCTCTCAGTTTTATATCCTTGCACATATTCATCGATAGCCGGAAAGCATGAAGTACTGCAAGATTTCGGGGAATTCTGGATACTTCCGTTCGTTCTAGCGGGGATTGGGCGGTGGTCATCTTTTCTTTTTTTCTACAATCTACCCTGGACATGGGGCGTGCCACGTGGCGGAGAACAAATACCAATTCCTTCTTCTACCACTTAAGCTCTTTTCTTTTCTTCCCCTTTTAACATGCTGCACTTCGGGTCTTAGATATGGCACACGAGCGAATGAATGGATGGCTGCTGGTGAATGATTTGCGGGCAGGATTGCCCTCTTTCCCTGGTGCGGTCTCGGGTTTGCTCTCTCGAATTTGCATGTAGGACAGCATGAAATGGAAATGGAATGGAAATGCGGCTTTTGTATAACTTGATGAGTTAGTCCAGCATGAACAGTGTGCATGGCGGAAGAGCAGTACGCAGATGCGAAGTGGCGACACTCTTTGCATGACGCGTGGAGCATGAATGGTCAGTGTTGACGGGTACATGCTTTCTTAAGGGGCTGACTTGCCCTGTATGTCTGTGACGTGCTGAGTGACTGGGTTGAGCACTATTCAATCAGTACACAAGGGGTGGTGGGGAGAAGTGAGGTCGAGTGCGATGACAATTTTTACCTGCTGCAGAGCACCGGTACTCTGTGGAGAGGCGGTCGCGTCTCTATGCCCGGTGTGATCTTTCAATCAGATCTACACATCGGACAGATGACGATACGCAGCCTGACAGTCCTTCAGTGCAGAAGAAGGAACAGGCCGGGTACTGGGCAGCTTGCATGATCCTTTCAGATAAAGCCGTTAGAGACTGTCAGTTAAATGTGGTGTCTACTGGAGCGGAGATCCCTGCAAATCACGAAACGGGTGACTGTTGGCCTCGTCCTAAATCTTATGATGACACCCCAGGAAGGAGGCATGATAGATATACGATCTTCTATCTTCATTCTCGGGGGAGCTGGACGTGCGCCACGGGAGAATGTCCGCATAGCTTCTTTTGACCAACCCAGCCAGGCACAAACCAGTCAAAGCCAAATGAACCACTCGCTACAAGAGACCATCCTTGTACAGCTCCCGTTCAATCGCTGAGTCTCGCATCCACCTCTCCTCACGCCGTCTCCTCCTCATTAAACCCTTCTACTTTCAAGCTTCCGCCCACCTCCAATGCCCTTCGTGTCCGACCCAAGCATCGGTACAATCTCCAACGTCGGGCTTACTCTTCAATCGTCTTAACACACTCCCATCCACCGCTCAACCTCTCCTTCCACAGACTGACGCGGTTATCTCCCGTGCTAACAGCCAGCACATTTCCGCTTAGACTCCAGCTAACGCGCCACGCCACAGCGTCGACGTTCAGCACTGTAGACTTCCATTCCCCTAGATCCGGATTAGCAATCTAGTCCCATATATCTTGTTCAATGGTCACACATACGCAGATCCGCAGACGTCCAGATCCTCACTGTCTTATCCTGCGAAGCCGACGCAATGTACGACTTGCTCAGCACAGTCGGACTCCACGCTACATCCCTCACCCAGTCCGTATGCCCGGGGAGAATTTGCGTATTTTGATACGTCCCCGTCTCCGGCACGTACTCCCAGAGCTTGACCTGGCAGTCGCTGCCTCCAGTAACAAGTCTCCTCTGCGCCTGGCCCTGGGCCCCACTCGCGCTCAGAATCTGCCCGGGAGCAACCGCAGGAGCCCAACTGACGGAGTTAACGCCGGAGCCGCAGGCCTGGAAGATTGTGTGCGACCAGTTGTTGTCTTTGAATTCGAGTACGGAGACATTGCCGTCGGAGGAGGCACAGGCGAGGAGGCAGCCTGCTTCATGGGGGGCCCAGGCGACGAGGTTGACGGAGGCGGTGTGGAGGGCTACTTCGTAGATTTTGGACCATTGCGGGGTGGTGGATGAGGAGGTCGGCGGGGATTCGCGCCAGATGAAGACTTTGCCGTCATAGGAGGAGGAAGCGAGGATGGGGCCGTATTTGGGGTGTGCCTGGAAGGGAGAGAGTTAGCAATCACTTCTTCGACTCTAAAGATTGAATGGAGGTATGGAAGGAGGTATAGATGCCTACCCATGCAACACACCAAACAGCGCCCTCATGTCTGCAACAAGCCCATTAGCAACTCCGCCCATCCTCTCATCACATTTCCACAATCCACGTACCCCTTCAATGTCTCAACTAGCCTGTGCGATTCGCCTTCCACCTCGAAGATCTTGATAGTCTTGTCCGACGAGCATGTCGCTAACCGCCTGCCGTAGTAGTCCAGCACGGCATCATGCTGTATATCATTAGTGTCCATGGAGAGCAGATCGACGAATTGCGCCATTGTTCGTTGCAACGTCTACCACCCGACCCGATTCGAAGTGTATGTGTCGAGTGTCGTTGTGTTGCCTCGTGCAATGATATATGTTGTCCGCAGCTGGGCAGTTTTGAGATTGGATGAACGGTGGGACTGGTAGTTGCGGCGGTGGTAGACGCGCGGTGAAGTTGAGGAGTTGTCGGAGAAGTGGTGCTGCCAGAGAACAAGAGAAGAACATACAATCATGTCATCGTGGCCGGAATTCGCTATTACGTTGGCCTTTAGGAATGGGGAAGTCGCGCGTTAGCGGGAGATTCTCGGAAGGCGGGGATTGCACGCGTGGCGGCGAAAGGGACAGCTCCCTTACCATTATTATTTTGCTCTGTTCTATAAATGCCGGGTGAGTGGTGGAATGTGTAAGGATAGCTATGGGGGCAACAACGGCGCAAAAGGGGGCAAGATTATGAAGAGTGAATGATGGCTGCGACGTTTCGGGATTCCGAGCAAGGGCTGGAAGCTTGGTGCTGCGGTGGCCTCTGGCGTGCAGGGGGTTGAGATGAGATTAGATTAGATCGCCAAGAGAAGTGACAACAATAATGACTAAGCAGGGTTGTGAATCCGTGAACAGAGGATGAATTAATAAAGCAGGCAAATAGCGCTTCGGGCTCCGCTTACTACTTCAACTATTCCCTCTAGCCTACCCTGCGCAACGAGCTGTAGAAAAATTGCATCTAGGGGTATAGTCATTGGTCAAGGGAAGGCAAGATAGAAACATGTCTAGATATCTTCAAGGTTGACATGCCTTTCCAAATCTGTCACAGCTGCAGGCATAGAGGAATTCAGAGACAAAAGGAAAATGATGGTTTCTGCGCCATCGAATTGGTGGAGTAGTAAACGCAAGATGCTATTCCATCACGGTACCTAAGTGTCACACTCTTCTTCACAAATAGGAATCAGGTAAAAACACAAACGTTTGTGATGCATATGCAAGAGAATGAACATCAATTTTGCTGATAAGAAATATGTACGCTACCCCCAGCCTGCTAAGGGCAGGCGTATGCACATTGCAAACCCCTCATGGGGCCCGCGAGACCATAGGAAATTCACTCAGACATTGGGAACATCTAGATAGCCGAGCGCTGGTTGCGATGAGTGTAGTCGCGCTTAGCACGGGTGATTTCGCCATTGACGCACTTGGTACCCGGAGCGACAGCTTGCCAGACGATCGTACCATGGTTGCACAGACCGAACTGAGTGTCGCCATTGCAGAGAAGGGCGCCGTCAGTGGCGCAAGTGTTCCCATTCGCGCTGCCTCCAGGAGTCGAAGGCAAGCCAGTTGGTTGAGGAGCCGTGGTAGCAGAGGGCTCACGTGCGCCCCCGGTCTGAGACGTAGTGGCCGCTGGAGTACTAGAGGTTGGCTTTCCGGTCGCTGTGACGGTCACGAGGGTTCGAACGGTGGAAGTGACCACACCGGGCTCAGACGGGGCTGCGGGAAGCTCCGGACCCAGAAATCCAGGCACAGAACGTGTAGGAGCCGGAGCCGGAGCCGGAGCTTGGGAAGTCGGTGCCACTGATTGCGGAGGTGCGGGTGCTTGGATGGCCGGAGGGGTATATTTGCCGTCGTTGGGGGGCTTAACAGAGGGTTGACCAGGCTGTCCGGGCTGTCCAGGAACTGTCTCCCCACCACACAGCGGCTTGAAGGGTCCAGGCCCAATGCGCGTACTGTACTGTCCAGGGTTGTCGAAAGTATAGTCGAAGCCCTCGGTAGTCTTGCAGTTCGCCCCTTCGCCAAATGCGATATTCGCCAGTGCCAGATCGGGCAGCTTATCGAAAGCAGCGGAATCATTGCTGCCACCGGAAATAGTGACAGGGGCGCAGTTCATGTACATCTCGCGATTGCCGATATGGTTGAACCAGGTTACCGCCATGGAGAACTCGCCATTGGGGACCTCCTTGGGAATCGTGAAGGGAATGGCCGAGAGGGGGCATCCACCCTCAATGGAATAGATGACCTTCCACGTGTCTGATTTATTCGGTGTCATATTGGTACTCAAAGCCAGCTGGCAAGATCCGCCCATATGTGCGGCGCCGCCATCGAACTCCAAATTAATTCCTTGTTCGCCAGCTTTATAGTGATTCATGGTATTGACGGTATACTCAACGTTCTGACAAGGGAAATCAGAGCCGTCGGGCTTGAGCGGAGAGCTGGTGGGCTTCCCATAGGGCTTGGGGTTCGATAGGATCATGTGGGCGTAGGCCGCCGGGACCATGGCCAGAAGAACTGCGCCGAGGTGCATCATTTTGCGCCGAACCACAGGAAAGCTCTTTGTAGGGTTGCGAAGTAAGTTTGAAGTGCGCCGATTCGTGCGTAGTCAGAAACTTCTGTGTGAATTTGAGGTTGTGGAATGAATGTTGGTGGTTGTCTGGGGAGTGAGTGGGGATAGACCAAGGGCGTTATATGGACGGTTTGGTGCCTGGAAAGTACAGACACAATCGAACGTGAAGGAACAATGGTGCACACTATTTTCCACATTGTTGTTCTAGAACGCGAGTGAAGGCGAACAGGCAATAGTGAAAGGCCACAACGCCATTGTGCGGTGGGCGTATGGATATTCGAAGTGAAAGAAAGCGCTGTTAAAAGACAATATAAGAAACGATTGGTCGAAAGTGGTGAGAGGACATGACGTATTGGCCATTCGTGGACAAGCTGGAGAAAAGTAAAACGTATGACTCAAATGCGCGGTGTGGTTTCGGAGTCGTCGAAATTCTGCAGACGGTGAGGTCCTCCAAAAGATGCGAAGCTCATGACCTCGATCCTGACACTGCCTTACCCCATGGCCCTATCAAAGTGATGAGAGAGTATTGAGCTGTGAGAAAGTTGGGCAGCAGTTAGCCTCCAGAACGCGTTGTTTTCCGGGGACATTATGACTACCCGGGGGCATGTTGCGTAGATGGCGCGGATGTAGAACGGGCGCTCGTGAATATCAAAGGTGAATGGAGTGAGGTCCAGGGCTCTGAGCGGCTAGAGCCGATAAGGACAAGCGCCTTGGCACAAGCAGCTCTCCCTCTGAAGAAACCGCTGCTGGACCGCAACTTCAAGACGCGCCAACAACTGTACCGTCGGATTATTTGCTCAAAAGCCCCTATCGAAGAGCGACTTATCTGGGCTACACATCCATCGCTCTGCGCAAGTGTGCAGTGTGCGCGTGCTTTCCTATCGCAAGAGCGGGTGCGACGCGTCGCGACCTCTTCCGAGCGGCTTCACTTTTCATAAGGGCATCACAGGAACCATGCTGACGACCAGCGGCAAGCCTGCGCCACCACAGGCGTTCATATCGACGTATGCCCCGCGGCTGCGAGCATATGGCAACTCCCTCCTTGCGCCTGTTGTCCCTCCGTCCAATACTCTCCCTCCACCACGTACCACCAAGCGTGGGACTACGGCTATCAATTACGCGGAAGACGGCTTCGATGATGACGATTTTGAGGATAGCGAAGGTCCGCGACGTGCGACTGGATTGCGAAGTCTACGAAGAGACGAATCAAATGTGGACAAGTCTGCACAGATTGCTGCCCTAGGAAAAGAACTCTCCGCGCCAGTAGAGGTTCAAGGGATATGGCGAGATTGGATGGGAAGGCCGAAGCGCACCCTGTGAGTGTTCTACTACATCCACGTTGAGGCATTGCCTCAAGCGCATGCAAAACAGAAGATTGACAGATACTCAGGACGGAAAAGCAAGTCCAGATTCAAGCTGCCCTTCCAGTAACACTTATCCCCATACGAATAGACTTAGATGTCCAACCATTCCGTCCTGAAGCGCCGTTGCCGATGCCTGCCAATGCCCGCGATTTCGGCATCGACGAGAACCATGTAGCCTATAAACAGCCAGACATGACACCAGCATATCGGTTGAAGGATGCCTTCTTATGGAACCTTCATGAAGCGATGACAACACCGGACCAGTTTGCCAAAGTCCTAGTGGATGAGCTTGACTTTCCCGCCGACAGGAAGGGAGCCCTCATACAGAATATTGCGACGCAAATACGACAGCAATTGGAAGAATATGCAGGAGTAGCGCTCCACCCGTTGTTCCACTCCGCTCCTACGATGGGGCCAGATGGCAATGCGGTCAAGCCAAGTTTGCCAGCCATCTCACGAGACGGGACCTCGACGCCGGCAGCTCCACCTACAAACGGCGCGTCTATACCCGCACGAAACGGAACGGACGCGGCGGAGGCTAATCCTGCCTCCACAGCTGCCCCCCAGGGGATTACTGCAACAGCCGCAGCGCTCCCCTCGGAAGACCTCCATAACCCAGACGATACGTATCGCTGCATAATCACATTGAATATCAACCTCATGAATCGTCTGTACAGCGACAAGTTTGAATGGTCGCTATTACATCCCCCGGGGTTCGCCGAGATGTTTGCGAAAGTGACATGCGCGGACCTTGGACTTGCGGGTGAGTGGGTGCCTGCCATGACACACGCCATCTACGAAGCCGTGCTGCGGCTCAAGAAGGAGGCATGCGAGAATGGTGGGCTTGTGGGCGATGGAGATATTGACAATGACGCCGTTGATCCATATATTGGCGCCGGCTGGCGGTACGATCATGAACACTTGTGTGATGAATGGGAACCAAAGGTCGAGATTCTATCAAAGGAAGAGATAGAGAAGAGAGAAGGCGACAGAGAGCGGCAGATCCGTCGGCTACGCCGGGAGACGGCGCGGTTCTCCTCTACCACGAACATGGCGGGCACACCCCAGAACGACTTCTTCGCGAACCCCGAACAGCAAGAGGGCATGGGCCGAGGCGAGCGGAGTAAGAAGAAGAGGCGGTTCAGGAGCTTGAGTCCTCTCGGTCGGGAGACGCCAGATACTGGGTCGGGATATGGAGGGCAAGGGGGAGGCTTACAAGACTGGTAAGTTGACACGTTATGCGTGAGCCGCTGTACTCTAACAAGATCCCAGGGAGCGACAAACCTGGCGATGCACACACTGCTTTATCTGGGGTTCTGCTGTTTGGGCCGTACGGGATGGACCCAAAGGCCCGAGAACTCTCTGTGCGAACTGCGGCTATCTGTACGAGAGAGACAAGAAATTGCCGCCGTGGTCCGCCAACCTCTTCTACTACGATCGACCGACCTACGACGTGCGACCGTATGCAAGATAAGGCCGACATCCAAAGGGCCATGTTTTTGACAAGAATGCATCTGCGGCTTCTTTTGGGACTAAAGATTTGTGCTGGACTTGGCGACCATTCCAAGGTTACATCTGGGCCACGAAGGCGTTAGGCTATTCCGTGTCTGTAGCATTTCTCAGCGGCGGCGTCGGGATATGGAAAGGCACAAAAGCAGCTGCCACAACATTTTGATAAGAACAGGATCATGCATCTGATCTGGACCTATTGCTGGTACCTCCGAAGAAGTATCGCCATCTGAAATACTCGAAACATTTATCAAATCCGTCTATTCAGCCTGTTCTTTGCGCGCAAACACATCGCAAATCTTCCCACCGACAGAGAAGCGAAATGGGGTTTCACGTTTCGTGTAGCGGCCATGCATTTATCCACCTGAGCATGTTTGAAGAACAATACTTGCGGGTACGTAGCATGCTTCAGCTGTTCCTATTGTTCATTGTCGCAGGCCTTGTCTTGGCAATCCTATTGATGAACCTATTGTTCTGCGAAGCGAGCGCAAACTTCGCAGCAACCCAACTTATTCACGCCCAAATGGAGCATGCGACCCGCACCAATTACAAATTCGCACGCCTCACAGCCGCCTTGCAGTATGCCTGCTATCCAACCGGAGCTCGCCACCCGATCTTATTGTACGAGAAGATGGGTGAATAGCAGGGACGCGTCACTATGACCCAGGATTGCGGCAGTCAAACATGCTGCCCCATTTGGCCTAGCGGGTGCACTACAATAGGGAAGCTCAGCACGGTGCGGTTGCATGCTGCTTGCTATTGTCGATGCGTTTCAGATGGACCTGTGAATAGAGGCCGGGTATATAATCTGCGAAAGAGACCGTCGGTGAAAGGTTCTTTGCTCTCTGCAGTTCATTGAACCTTTGACTAGGTGAGAAGCTGGTTGTTTCCGGGGTTCAGCCAAAGTGGATGTGCGATTACACCTGTATTTTCAGAGCAAGACATACCTAGTGAGTCTCTCCACTCTGTTATTCATCGCTGTGCGCATATTTACAAGCCGACAGCACCGCCGCGCCCCATTGTCGGCAACTGCATCTCAATTCCATTCCCGGTTGTCTTTTCCCCAATATCGCCTGATCGCGAAGCTGTGAACCTGAGATCACCATCACGCCACTGTCATTCTCACAGTACGGAGGTGCCCGTCTCAACCCCCATCGGCAGATAGCTCAGGGAAAAGCTCTACTCCGGTCACAATATCGCCACTGCTTGCATCCCGTCTCCGGCCATCCCTCCAGAAAAAATAAATAAATAAATATATTCACCCAACCGGCTCCGATCTTCATACATATGGACCCTCATTTCAACCCGGTCCTGCACAACGCAAAACTTCACTCTACCTTCGCATCCACAACCACCACAACAACGTTACCAGAACCCCCAAACTACGCACCCCCGGCATACGACATGGTGGTCGACCCCGCCGCTGCCATCCCAAATATGCGAAACGCCTACGACCCATCCGAAGACGATAAGGACGATGCCGAGGAAATCCCCGAAGTCACCATCAACTCTACCACGCAAATACGAGGATCCGGCAACATCATCTCGGTACCTCCCATGGACGCACCGCGCATCGCAGGCCTTCTGCACACAATGATGTACGGTCCACCAGGGCAACCATCAGCAAGTCCCGGTCTTGCCAGAGCGCATATGCCTCGTCTGCACATTACTGTGAATTGCGGCGCGACCATCTTCGGGGATAGGAACGTCGTGGGTCCCGCGTTGGGCGACGTGGCGCGCCAGATGCAGATTGCGAGACAGCAGTTGGCGGCGTCGCAGTCGCAGCAGGCGAGGGGGATGGGTGCGTCGCAGTGTCATCAGCCGGTGCAGGCGGTGCCGCAGCCGGTGCAAATACCTACACCGATTAGGAGTCGCAGTGGGAGTGAGAGTCACAGCGAGAGCCAGAGCGAGAGTGGGAGGAGTGAGGGGAGTGTGGCGGGTGTGAAGAGGAAGGTGGATGACGACGAAGAGGAAGAAGGACAGGGGTTGCCTCAAAGGAAGAGGTTTGTTTCGAGGGAGCACTGAGGAAGGAGTGGCATGTTGTATGAAGAATGACAAGACTGATCTTGTATGAAGGTGATGAAGAGTAATGTGGAGTTTGTATGAAGGTCATATGAATGGCGTCGAGGTAATGTTTTATGATGGGCAAGGTGTGGCGACTCTGGCAATGGTGTAATGGCAAATGGGTCCGGGATCCCAATTCTGTGGGTTTCTGGCGTTTTACGGTCATTCGCATAGGGTCGAAGTGTCCTGGTACAGACAGACTTCGGCAAGGTAGATAGCTACGAGCAAAAGCTTAATTTCTGCGTATCTACCAATGTTTGGACTTTCTGACGTGCAACGATCTCTAACCAGTGATTTACTGGTTAATCTTGCAGTACATACCTAGGGGCTGTTGTAGTAACACGTGATGAGTAAACTTAGTGCATGTATGTAGTTGTAGAACTAGGGAAAGGCACATATATAAACGCTTGATGTAGAATTAGTAGTTGTGCGGAGGTAGAGTCGTTTAAAGCCCCCTCAACCCTCTCAACACACCATGTGGTCTACCTCACTGGAATTTCGACTCTGGTTTGTCAGGGAGAGAGGTCTTCTAGCATAGTCTTATCGAAATTGTTTACGTGGTACGACAATGCCGAGAGCCGTGTCCCGTCAATACGCAGTGGATTTCCGTTAGGGCTCAAGCGCGGTCCCACAGCGTGAACGACCGCAAGGGCAAGGTGGCATCTTCGAGCTTGCCCCATACTGTGCAGTATCAGACCTCTCTCAACACTCTCTCCGTGCCCGCGCACTAGTGCATTGATTATCTCGGCGCAATAAGGAGAGGCGTCGCGGGACCTATTTCGAGCAATTGCCTGAGTGAAAGCTCAGGGGACGGCGTGTGGTGAGAACGATTCACTGTTCGGCGGTTCCTGTCCTGACGCAGGTGACCCCCCCGGCCATTGGCTTGGCGCGCTAGGCCCAATCAGCAGCTCTACGTCGTCGCCCTTCCTCCCTTCTTCAAGCTCACCAACAAACCCCTTTCGCTTTCCTTCCTTTCCTCCTCTCCAACCGCTACCTCTAGCAGTTCTTCTTCATTTCTTGACCCTGCACCGAACTTCTGCTTTATCTCTCTGTCTCACACGGCCCCTGCCGGGGGACTTGAGCACCGAGCTGCGAGGAACCGCATATCTGGCCTCGAGGAGCTCCGAGCCACTTGGTCCTCGACGTCAACCCGCCTACGAACTTCGGTGCTTTCGATCTCGAGCGGGAGCATCCCGGCAGAATTTCCATTGACTTCTTCAACTCGAATTCAAACGACGCTGCCTTACAACCTCCCCTCCGCATCCCCCAGGTGTTCCCAACCGCTGCGTTCCGCCTTTAGCCAACCCACCGCTACTTGGACCTGGCCTGATCCCCTTGCTCACAAGGCTTGCGGCGGTGGAGGCATTCCCAAGTGACTCGAGTGATCTGTGCCGTCGTCTCATCCGCACAATCAATCGGTACCTTTCCTACCTCCCACGTCTGATATACCATGATGGACAAACTCACGAGCTGGGCCGTGTTCCTGGCACTTGTGGGTGCCGGATGGTGGTATTACAGCCAACCCAACCATCGAGGAGGTCGCCAGCGAGGCCGTTCCCTCCTTAGGGCCAACAACACTACGACTGGGGGCGGTGACACCAAATGGGCAGAGGCGGAGACCGCATCCAAGTCCGCCGCCAAGCAGGCCAAGGCGAAAGCGCCTCGCAAACCTGTCAAGAAGGCCGTCCAGAGCGCTACCGAAAAGGCCGAAACCTACCTCTCCGGCGCCTCCACTACCGGTGCGGAGGCGGATGATGATCAGTCTCCTGTCACGTCCCCGACTGGCGGCGCTAAGGCTCCCAGCGGGAAGGACGTCTCCGATATGTTGGCGCCGGGTCCAGCCGCTCCGGCGGTGCTGAAGATCAACCCCTCCGAGAAGCCAGCCAAACCAAGCAAGCCGCAACAGCAGCGAACGGAGACGCCGCACGAGACCAAGAAGCAGCGCCAGAACCGGAGGAAGAATGAGGAGGCCAAGCTGCAGCGCGAGGCTGACGAGAAGAAGCGCCAGGTGCTCCTTGAGAACCAACGTCGTACCGCTCGCGAAGCGCGCGGTGAGCCGGCTAAGAACGGTGTCCTGTCTTCCAAAACCCCCGCTACGAATGCGTGGGCGTCTGGACGTCCTGCTTCGACTGTTACGGCACCATTGCTCGACACGTTCGAGCCCGAGGCCAACTCGACATCGGCATCCAGCGAAGCTGGCGCGAACGGCCAGGACTGGGCCAACGGGCTGTCCGAGGAGGCTCAGTTGAAGATGGCTTTGGAGGATTCGGCCTGGGAGACTGTACCCAAGGGCAAGAAACAGAGGAAGCCCAAGGCTGCAGAGGACTCGACTTCCGAGAAGGGGACTGTCAGTCCTCCCGTCGAGGCTGTGCCTGTCAAGCGGGCTCCCGCTCCCAAGGTTGAGAACAAGGTCCCGCAGTCCCGATACGATCTTCTGGGAGCCCCTGATGTCGCTCATCCTTTGGACTCCGACTGGGGTGTGGTGTAAAGAGGTGGATCGAGAAAGGCCAGACGGAGGTATCAAATGAAGCGAGTAATCATAGCTTCTACCCCTCCAGCCAACCGCAGCAGCATCTCGCTTGGTCGAATCCTTCTTGTCTCATGGATCCAGTTTTGGCATTTTAGGAACTGTTCTTAAGGAACGTTCAAGGCTCGATTGGGCTGCAATACTTGGACAAGGGTTTTCGCCTAGGCAGGTTGTTAGCGGTGTATCTTGCGTGTACAACATTGTGGACAGTGGTCTCATTCTCTGGACGAGCAGGGACGGTGGTGTTTCAATGCATCTTCTGTTGGCCACTAGCAGCCAACTCAAACCAAAATCTGGACAGGTGTCTAGGGGTGGAGGATATCATTTCTACGGCGGGCGCTCTATTTCTTTTGTTCCCTGTAGCAACACTCAGTGTGCTGCCATTTGCTATTCAGTCACTATGATATTTTTCCTTCCCACATTGCTTGCCATTGCCAGAGTAGTAATGGAAATATGTGCCTTCAATGTTCAATTTCCTAGTGGCAGAGTCTTCATATTCTAATCCTGTGATTAGTGCGGGCGACACTGCTATGATGTATCCTCGAATCTCCTCTATATGTACGAGATCGAGGCCAAGACATTCAATTGAAGTCTTGGCAACGTCGAAGTCGCAGCAGATGGCGCTCTTACTGTCATACAAAATCGAGGTGGTTGTATATACAGTTGATATCCTGATCAAGTGCGGTAACTAGCTGTATCTGGGCCGAGCTCGATGCAAAGCGTTCGCGCTCGGCTCCTGTGAAGGGCTTTGGAAATGGACATCTGGCATCCGAGGGTCTTTGATATCGTCATAGCGCAAACCCCTGTAAGCTTCTGCTGGAGCCAGCTTGCCCACCGGCTGTCATAAACGCTCTCCATTCTATACGACGATTGTGCATCACGCGGCTGCAACGAGTCAATCGGTAAACTGGGGGTTTCACTATTAATATCGGAACGTGATTCAAAAGTCTAGACGGTGAGTGTGCAAGATTTAACCCAAACCGCGGCGTGTTTCTCGATCTATGCGGGCAATTCCTGACTAAGCTGGGAAGGACACGGTTTCCTAGCCCAACGACCAGCTTCAAAAAACACCAAAACCCGGGACCGCCTGCCCAACACCCTCTTCTTTGCCCCGCTCGACTCTTTATCTTACTCTTAGTACCATGGCGCAGATCCGCGGTACGGCTGGCTACCACCTGGGCAACCAGAGCCCCTTCGGCAATGCGGGACGCAGCGATGGCAACACAAACGACCCCAGCCCGCTGGATGCGATCCGCGAGCAGACGAGCAAGATTGAGGACTTCCTTGATACTTTGTCGGAACCTGTGAAGCCGTGAGCACCTCCCGATCCGCTGTCGGTCCATCTGTCACCTTATGAACCGGATTGGAACCGACACGCGAGCAATGGAACTGACCGACTCCAGATACTTGCCCGCAGTGGGCCGCTTCCTGATCGTGGTAACTTTCCTAGAGGACGCCCTACGAATCATCACCCAATGGAAAGATCAACTTACCTACCTACGCGACTACCGACACAGTATGGCGCCTTCTGTGATCTAGCGACTGTCGGAACTCTGCTGACATGCGATTGATAGTTCCTACTGGCATCACACACCTGTTTCTGATCGTAAACGTCATCGCCATGACGGTCTGCTCCGTACAAATCATTACTCGCAAACACTCCGATTATGGTGTTATTGGGCTTATTGGTGTGGTCATTCTTCAAGGAATTGGATACGGCCTCGTCTTCGACCTGAACTTCTTCCTCCGCAATCTGTCCGTTATGGGTGGACTCCTCATGGTATTGTCGGACTCGTGGGTACGCAAGAGGTTCGCTCCCGCTGGCCTTCCCACACTCGATGAAAAAGACAGGAGGATGTACTTCCAGCTCGCTGGTCGTGTTTTGCTCATCTTCCTCTTCGTTGGCTTCGTCTTCCGGGGAGACTGGAACTTCTGGAGGATCATTGTCAGCTTGATTGGCTTCGTGGCCTGCGTCATGGTCGTGGTTGGATTCAAAGCCAAGTTCAGCGCCATCATGCTGGTTGTGATTCTGAGCATCTTCAACATCCTGGTGAACAACTTCTGGACGCTTCACCCGCACCACCCGCACAAGGACTTCGCCAAGTACGACTTCTTCCAGATCCTCTCCATCGTGTAAGTGCCTTGCTACTTGGTATCTTATTATCCAGCTAACACTCCCCCAGTGGCGGTCTCCTCCTTCTGGTAAACATGGGCCCTGGGCAATTCTCCGTCGACGAGAAAAAGAAGGTCTATTAAAAAAATGGTCATGTTTCCGTTGTTCCCCTGTTCCACAAGCATTTTGGCGTTGGAGATGAACGATATACACGATACTGGGCCGCGCCCTTGAGAGAAACGAGACAAGTAGTCAAAGTGGGTCATGAGTGCGGGAAGCGGTGAAAAGCGAGTATGCAGAAGAGAGCGCGCCAGTGTGTTAGCCAGGAGTCCCGGGGCTGGGTCTCGTCCTTTTGTAGACTGTGATATTATTCCAGTGGCGTTTTGTCAATTGCTTCGCGCCTGGTTTGGGATATGGCATTGCGAGCTTGTCTTTTCAAATATTTGTTTGCAATCCTTGCACTCATGGACTCTCATGGACAATGAGCGATAAACTTTCGAAGAGTTTCTCTTGTAGGTGCGGTGGCACCTGCAAAGTGCTCTAGCAATTACTTGGTACAACTGGGCTACGGTACCTAGGTATGCTCAGCATGCCCTCCGCCATACAGGCTAGTCTACGTCATGGTTATTTATTGGTGGGTCCAACCGCGGTCTATGCCCAATCTCGCAGGTGCATTCGATCCGTTAGTCATCGTCTATCAACCTTCTCTCTTCTGAGAGGTACCTTTTTCATAATAACGCATTTCTTTGGTAGAATATCCGATTCATCTTGTTAGTTCTGGGCGAGATAATGGCACCCAATCGTATCATTATCGACACTGATCCGGTTTGTTGAGGCCTTTACTTCGAATTCCATCGATTGTGAAAAGCGATGCGGGGATTGAAAGTGGATGGATATAGCTAACGGGGTTGGATGTAGGGCGTGGACGATGTGCTGGCCATGTTGCTTGCGTTTTCAGCGAAACCGGAGGAGCTCGAGGTTTTGATGGTATCGGTGCAGTTTGGGAATGTCGATGTGCAGAAGTGGGTTCTCTCTTGTCTTCGAAACCATCTCTCTCCCTCCTTTGCTTTGAGCCTTCCGGTACTTTTTGGTTTACTGCGTGAGGGGCTAAGGGTTACCGATTAACCTTTGTGGTTAGTTGTCTAAGGAACGTGATTTCGCTTTTCCAGCACGTTGACAATGAGCTGGCATGGAGGAGGGAGAATGGGCGGCCGGAGGGCTTCGAGGCGTTGAAGGCGAGGAAGCCTATTGGTATGGATATGGGACGTTTGAGGGACGAGTTGACTGACGGTTGCTAGTTGCGGTGGGCGCTGAGGAGCCTCTGGCGGAGCACCTATTCGTTGCCGACTTCTTTCGTGAGTGTCTTTTCCGAAGAAGGGAAGTGAAGCTAATGGACGTAGACGGTATTGATGGCCTGGGAGGCATTCATCACAGCGTACGTTGTCCCCCGTCTGTATGGGAAGGGACGTACTTGAACGAATGACAAAACTACAGCACCCCCATCTCACGCCCAAAGAAACGTGGAAGTCACTCTTCCAGCCGGCGCCGCAGAACATGACGCCCGAACAAGCGGCCGAGCTGCGAGCCGTGGAAGAAGAGCACTCCCTCTTCACTCCCTCCCTCCAACCCGCACACCTGGAGATTCTCCGTCTACTCCGCGAGAACGAACCGGATACCATTACCATTGTGGCCATCGGACCACTGACGAACCTTGCCACGGCCGCCGCCACGGACCCGGAATGCTTCCTTCGTGCGAAGGAGGTTGTCGTCATGGGCGGTGCTATTGATGTCCCTGGAAACGTAGGTTCGCCCATTCCTTCTGTCCGCCTACCTCCTTTCTTGCCATAAGGAAGAAAGAACCTCTTAAAAAGTCTGTCTCCCCTACAGCCTCCGAACCTCGCCCTCCTCCACTCCCCCACCTCCCCCATCCAGCACATACCCGTTCCCCCCTTCCACCTTACAAAACAACCCGACACGCCGCTGCGACGCGCGCTGAACGTCAGGAACCAGATTACTCCCGGGGCGGAATTCAACGTGTTTGCGGATAGCGTGGCGGCGGCGAGGGTGTTTGCGCTGACGAGCCCGCACCCCAAGACGACGATGCCGCCGGTGCTGCACGGGAAGAAGAAGTGGTTGGGTGAGTACCCGGAGGCGCTGAGCAAGAGGTTGAGGGTGAAGATGTTTCCGTTGGGTATGTTTGCTTTCATTCATTTTTCTCGTGTTGCTCTTTTTTTGTTTCCCTCTCCTTCTTTCGGGTTGATCTTGACCTCTCCACCCACCCACGATTCTGCCTCGAATTACAACTCATCATTGTGCCACTAACCCCAACTTTAATCCCAGATATCACATCGCACCACCTCCTCCCCCGCACCCTCTTCCACACGCACACCTCGTCCCCTTCCCTCCTCACCTCGCCCCTATCCAACTGGTCCAAGCTCTTCCTCAACCCAACCTTCGACAAGATCCTCTCCCTCTCCCAGTGCCCGGACCCAGACCGCGTCGCACTCGAGCTCCA
The DNA here is from genome assembly GCF_010094085.1 of Westerdykella ornata. Lineage (NCBI taxonomy): Eukaryota > Fungi > Ascomycota > Dothideomycetes > Pleosporales > Sporormiaceae > Westerdykella > Westerdykella ornata. The sequence continues at coordinate 20,995 of NW_022986910.1, forward strand.
CGACCCCTTGACGATTTACTACGTCCTCACGAGCGACGATCCGGGTTGGAAGTTTACGCAGGACGAGGATGTGAGGATCGAGACGGCGGGCCAGTGGACGAGGGGCGTGTGCGTGGTGGATAGGAGGGGCAAGGTGGTTCGCGATGTAAGTGGTGATGAGGATGGGGATGTCATGGATGAGGTACCGGGGGATGCCGGGGGTTGGTTGGATGCCAGGAGGGGGAACCGCGTCATGCGCTGTACGGGCAGTCCCGATCAGAGGGGCTTTGGCGGATGGTTCCTGAGGAGGGTGTTTGGGGAGGTGCGAAGGGGATGAGTGGGTGTATATTCCCTTGCTTAGACGTGGAGTGGATACATTGTACAAGAGAGGAAGAACAAGAACGCATAGAAACGTAGAATATACAGCCTCTGTTCACATCTATCCAACTGAACACCCCCCTGCACTTCCTCTGTACTGCTGTTTTCTACATCTAATGTAAACAACTAGCAGGCGCAGCAATATAGGAGGTCCTGCAATTAGCTTTGTAGCGCGCCTTTACGTATAGTAGTATGTTTAACAAGAAAATTCTACCTGTCGCAATATTAGGTCGTAGCCAGTTGGCTTGTGCCGGGTAGGTAATTCCACCTACAGAGGAAGTGCAGCCGGATGTTCAGTCGGACGTGGAAAGCCGCAGTACAAGGGCAAGGTGGAGAGTGTGGACCTCACTTCGGATATCACGTCTCTGCATAAGTACGGCACTATCAAGGACAGCACCCACAAGCCACGAACCACATCTATCATAAGCCATCACATTATCATTCAGGCTTTCCTATAATATACATTCAGAACAAAGTTCTTTCGCAGGATATCCCACCTCACTCGTTACCATTCGTCCCTTAGCCGAAAAGAGCGTCCCCAAGTCGAATTGAAACAGTTTTCGTCTGCAGATAGTTGTCCAGCGCCGCCTCGCCCAACTCACGTCCAATACCAGACTCTTTAAAGCCTCCGAAGGGCAATTGCCAGCTGATTTCGTTAGCTTGTTGAATTTAGTAGGGAAAGGGGGGAACTTACTGCAGGGTATTGTATGTGTTGACCCAGACGGTACCCGCCTTGAGCGAGTTGGCCACCTCGATGGCCGTGTTGAGGTTTGACGTGTGCACGGCAGCAGCAAGACCGTACGTCGTGTTGTTGGCATTCTTAATGACCTCCTCCTTGGTCTTGAACTTGGAGATGGTGCAGACGGGCCCAAAGATCTCCTCCTGGACGATCTTCATGTCCTCGCGCACGTTGGAGAAGATGGTCGGCTCGATGAAGTAACCCTTGTCGCCCATGCGCTTGCCGCCAATCTCGACGGTGGCGCCCTCCTGCTTGCCGTGCTCGATGTAGCCCATGATGCGGTCGAACTGGAGCTTCGAGACCTGGGGCCCCTGGAAGGTCTCCGGGTGGAAGGGGTCACCGACCTTGTTCTTCTGTGCGCGCTCCTTGAAGCGCTCGATGAACTTGTCGTAGATGGTGTCCTGGACGTAGATGCGGGAGCCGGCGCAGCAGCACTGGCCGTGGTTGAAGTAGATACCAAAATTGACCCAGGAAATGGCATTATCGATATCGGCGTCGTCGAAGACGATGTTGGGACTCTTGCCGCCAAGCTCCAGCGTAACCTTCTTCAAGTTGGACGCGGCAGCAGCCTTCAAGATTTGCCTGCCGACAACGGTTGAGCCGGTGAAGGCAACCTTGTCGATGTCCATGTGTGAGGAGATGGCAGCACCAGCGACCTTGCCGAAACCAGAGAGGATGTTGATGACACCAGGAGGGAACCCGGCCTCCTTGACCAGGTTGGCGGCGACGAGGGCGGAGAGCGGGGTCTGTTCGGCGGTCTTGAGGACGACAGTGTTACCAGTAGCTACGGCGGGACCAATCTTCAAGCCAAATTAGCTGGCTGTTCACACAGGGACATTGTCAGTTGACTAACCTTCCATGCCCACATGAGGAGCGGGAAGTTCCAGGGAATGATCTGGCCGCAGACACCAATCTAATGGGGAGGATTAGCTCGGATAACGGCAAGGGCACAGGGGCGGATACATACAGGCTCCTTGCGGATGTAGTTGAAGGTGTCGTGGGAGGTGTCAACCACTTTGCCCTCTATCTTGTCGCTCCAACCGCCGTAATACCTCAGGCAGCCAGCACAAGCAGCAATGTCGCCCTTGGCCATGTTGATGGCCTTGCCATTGTCCAGCGACTCGACGGCAGCGAGAAGGTCGATGTTCTTCTCGAAGAGCTCGGCCAGCTTCACGAGGAGCTTGCCACGGTTCTCGGGCGTCTCCTTCCTCCAATCACCCTCGAAGGCCTTGCGAGCAGCAGCAACGGCAATGTCGACATCCTTCTCGGTGGCTTCATGGACGGAGCAGATGACGGTCTCGTCGGTCGGGTTGATGACCTCGAAGGTCTTGCCCTCGACGCCCTTGACCCATTCGTTGTTGATGAAGCTGGTAATCGTTTGTCAGCAATTGGTCTTGTATGGGGCAAAGGAGAGGTTGCTGAAGCTCCAACTCCGCAGAGAGGTCGAGGAAGCGGGTATCGTCGGTCGAAGAGGGGAGCTCACTTACAGGCCGGTGGGCTGGTCGTACTCGCCGCTGTGGGGAGTCTTGAGTCGTACAACGAGATCGGACATGATGGGCAAAGTAGGAGGAGCAGCGAGAGGTTAGGAGAGAGGGGGAGAAGAGGGACGCAGGCGGCGGCTTTGTATTTATTTGGGGAGGGGGAAGCTGCCCAGGTGATGATGAGGGGCTCCCCACTTTTCAGAGGCAAGCAGCTTCCTGCGACACCATGGCGGCATGGGGGCAATGCGCGCGAAGACCCGATTGAACAAGAGGCAACGGAGCTAGCCTCGGCATATGCATTTTGGTGTCATCCGTGATGTTGCAAGGGCAGTATGAACGTACGCGGATACCAGTGGATCAACAGATGTTGGGGATGGTGGCGCCCTCTCCCCAGCCTCGACCCCGCACTCGCCTCCTTCAACCTTTCACCCGGCTTGCCTCAATTGTCAGCAGGGAGGGGCCAAACTCCTCCTTCAATACCCACTCCGCCCTGCCAGATAGGGCAATGCTTTTTCCTTGTGAGGAGCTTATTTCGGCTTCCTTTCGAGCGAACACCGGGGATAGGACAAGACCCCAGTTGATGCTACAGAAAGCAGTAGCCGTGGCTGACACCTATTTTTATAGACATGTTCGCCGTTGTTTGAGACGGCAATGTTGAAAGCTGTCCAGAGGCCGGAACGACTGCATCGGCCGCCGCGTCAGGTAGGCTTCGAGGCCACGAGAGGGCCAACAGGCGGGTCCTCGTAAAAGGCACGCGTTGTCACAGTTAGCCAAACATCGATTTCACACTTGTCAAAAACCATCCTTTGCATACCGAAGAGAGCCACTTGATTCTATCCTTGATTAAAAAGTGCCAGAAGAAACCCGATAGTCGACAAGGAACCGCATCGCTCTGTAATTGTACAAGTGTCCTGCAATCTGCTCTTTTCTCCGTCTCGATGCTCACGCTCCAATTTCGAGTCGAACAGGAAGGAGACGCCTTGTCAAACCAGTCTGTGCCGGCTGGATAAAACTCTTGGAAATGAAAAGGATCCGAGTCGTGGCCGACATCTCAAACTTTCCCGCCGCCCTGCTCGGGCACACAGTCGTCGTATCCGTCTACAGCATCTCGTCGTCCATTGCCGTGTCGCCGCCAGCAGCCTGTCCCGCATTCCCGTTGGTCGCTCCGGCCACATTGCTGCCCTCGTTGGCAGGGAAGTAGTCCTCCATCTCGGCATCGAGCTCTTCCACAGTCTTCTTCTTCTCGCGGCGCGCGCCTCCGCGACCACCTCGACCTCGTCGGTTCCCGCGTCCGCGAGTGCCCGCTGGAGCAGCCTTCGTCGCAGTGGCAGGCTTGGGCTTGTCCTTCTTGGCTTGCCTAGTGACATGGTTAGTCTCACAGTTGCGCCGCAGCCTGCCGAAGGGGAGAAGGAACATACGAAACACGATCAGCAAGAGATGGCGCAGCGGCTGGTGCTGGGGCGTCCTTGGCGCTCACAAGGACCTCCACCTTGATGAGTCGATTGTCGATGCGGATGCCGTCGAGAGCCTTGACCGCTTTGGCGGCATGGTCAGGCTTGTGGAAGATGACCATGGCGCTTCCCAGGCTTCGACCCGTCGGTCCATACTGCATCAAGACCTTCTTCGGCTTGCCCACATTGACGGCGGTAGTGAAGTAATCCTAAAACGGCTCATTAGTCGTCGTTGCAACACGTCAAAGGTACTCGCAGCAAGCAAGGATAAGGCAATTTCAACGAGTCCCGGAGAGCAGGCCATAAAAGCGTAGGTTCCGAATTCTCGCGTTGGATGGTGACGCGCGACGAGCGGGCCCATGCACCAAGGCAAACAATTCCTTCGACGGCAAGACGTGCATACGGAGGTGCGGTGGATCCAGAGGGTAAAGAGCGAAGAGCGGAGCGAACCGATGCCAACATGCCCTCAATAAAGTGATCGTACTCTGCCCTTGCTGACCGAAGTGTTGTGACACTGCCATGCACAGGTCGGTTTTGCTGGGTGCTGCGCCAAACGCGGAGCACCACCCTCTTCACTGGTATCCAGCCAGCATGTTCTCATGGTAGCAACCTCTCCGTTCGAGACGGTGATGGTCCCAAAATCCACATGTCGCGTAGCTCTACACATGTCTGTTTGCCAGACAGACAGTGAGGCTGGGTACTTGGACAAGTAGCGCGCAGACATATCGTGGTGAAAACAACCTCGTCGCCTATGGTAGATCCGTGCTCGACGTGTAAGATCCGTGGTTGCCATCCAAAAGCGATAGGAGAGTAGGTTCAAAGACCGTCGTAGGTCTTACATACCTTGAGTTGCGATTCCTCAACATCCAAAGGCTGCTGGGTGTTAGCTGTGGATGGAAGACTTGAAGAGGCAGCCTGCACATACCAAGTTGGAAATCATGATCTTGGACTCACCGCTGCCAGATGCAGCGGGCCCTGTAGGGACAGCCTTGGCCTTCTGGGCTGGCTTTGTGGTCTTCTGCACACCTCCAACGGGTGCGGCAGAACCAGCGGGGCGGCCGGCACCGCTACGGCGAGTGCCACGGCCGCGACGGGTCGATGAACGACGATCCTTCATGATCTCGTCGAGGGATTGGTCGAGCTTTCCGGCAGACATGATGATGGTTGGGCGAGAGAGTTGAGCGTGTGTGGTGCTGGCGGTTGGGTGGAAGAGTGGTGTTGTTGAGGAGGCGAGGATGGCAGGATGCTGTTGTGGCAGAGAAGGCGACCAGGAGGCTTATCGCAGGACTTGGCGCAAAACGCGTCGGGCTTTCAGATGAAGCGGCGACAGTGAAGGCGAAGGTGAAGGCGGAGGGTGAAGGTGAAGGCGGGTGGCTGATGGAAACGCGCCGTTTGGCTCAAGGAGCGTGTTCGCAGAAACCAAAAACGTGTTTGTGACAAGTAAGTGGCTCTGACGCGGAGGGCGGGCGGCGCAACAGAGCAAAGGAGACGGGGCGCGTCTCTGGAGTGATGGAAATGAAAGTGGTTGGCAGCGGTGAAGATGAAGTTGGGTTTGGGTTGAAAGGGAAAGGGAGAGAGTGTGAGAGAGAAGGCGGCGGCTGGGAGGCGAAAGAGGGCAGAAACACGCACCAGCACAGCCTGGCCGGGAAACCCCCTGCAGCGGGGCCTTGGCATTCGCCGTCGCGCCTTCCCCCAAGCTCACCCCCAGAAGAACGCCGACGCTCCAGCCATTCGACGACAGTGTTGTTGTGTGAGCGCACTATTATACTAAGTATGGACTGGTGAGAGAGGGTTGGAAAGAATGGCCGTCACTCCGGTATGTCACTGCAACTTCCACTCCTCCCTCTTCGCTCCTTTGCATGGCGCTGCCCACATCATCGCTGACCCGCTCGCAGTGGCAGTTCAAGTTCTTCGACGTCACCCCAGTCAAGCTCCCCGACGACGAGAGCTCCCTCCTGTCCGAGGTATGCTGCCGCCTCTACGGCTTGCCACTCCTCTCTAACGCCTTGTAGCCCGGTACCATTACCTCCGTCGTTTCCGGTTCGGAAAGCATCTTCTTGGGTAGCGCCGATGGAGTCGTCCGCATCCTTTCGCAGGCCTTCAAGGTCGTGCGCTCCTTCCGCGCGCACGACTCTGGCGCCATCACGCATATGAAGCAGGTCCAGGGGACTGCACTGCTGGTCACTATTGCCGAAGACCTGTCCAACGAGCCCGTGCTGAAAGTGTGGGCATTGGATAAGCTGGAGAAGAAGACGGGAATGCCGCGGTGTCAGAGCACCCTGACGATCCACAATGGGCGTAAACAGTTTCCGATATCCGCCTTCGCTGCGTTGGAAGACTTATCGCAGCTGGCTGTTGGCTTTGCGAATGGCTCAGTCACGGTGGTCAGGGGCGATTTGATTCACGACCGCGGAGCACGTCAGAGGACCGTCTTCGAATCCGAGGAGCCGATAACGGGCATTGAGTTCCGAGAGGGAAACACCACCACTTTGTATATAGCGACTACTGCCCGCATCATGACGCTTGTTATATCAGGCCGCGGCCAGGGCCAGCCCGCCAAAGCTCTGGATGAGCATGGTTGCGGAGTAGGTTGCATGGCTGTGGATAAGGCGACGAGCGACGTGGTCGTTGCACGGAACGATGCCATTTACTACTACAGCCATCATGGCCGTGGCCCACCGTACTCCTATGAGGGGGAAAAGCAGATGATAACCATCTTCAAGGACTACGTCGCTATAGTGTCCCCTCCAAAGTCAAATGCCCTACCTGGCGAGACCGCCCTTAGGACCTTCGGCGTGGGTGCTGACTCTGACGTGTTCAACACCTCGACTTTCACTCTCCTTAACACCGAGCTGAGGTTTGTGGCGCATCAGGAGCAGTTGGCCTCGCAAGTCAAAGCCATCGTGTCTGAATGGGGCGACCTCTTTGTTCTGACTATGGACGGAAAGGTAAGTCGATGTTGGGATTGAGTGTTGTGCTGCAGGCTGACTTCCCAGATCTTCCGGTACCATGAGAAGCCCTTCTCTCAAAAGCTTGAGATATTGTACCAACGGAATCTCTATGTTCTCGCGATAAATCTGGCTCAGAAAGCTGGACTTGATGCGTCCCAACAAAATGTCATTCTGCGGAAATTTGGAGACTACTTATATCAGAAGCAGGATTACGATACCGCGATGCAACAGTACCTCAAAGCGATAGACAACACTGAGCCTTCACAAGTGATACGCAAGGTCGGTCAACTTGCCGTAACAATCTCGGGACATCGCTAACACAATCAGTTCCTCGACACTCAACGGATTCACAACCTGATCGAGTATCTGGAGGAACTCCATGACCATCACAAGGCGACGTCCGATCATACAACACTTCTGCTGAACTGCTACGCCAAGCTGAAAGATGTCGACAAGCTAGAGGAGTTCATCAAGTCGCCCGGAGATTTGAAATTCGATCTAGATACAGCCATATCGATGTGCCGGCAGGGCGGGTACTATGATCAGGCGGCATTTCTGGCGCGGAAGCACGGCGAGCACGAGTTGGTTGTGGATATCTTGATTGAAGACTCCAAACGGTATGCCGAAGCACTTGCGTACATTTGGCGTCTTGAGCCTGAAGAGGTCAGCCGTCACACTCTGTTGCTCCCGATGGTATACTAAAGTTTCAAAGGCGTACCGCAACCTTATGAACTATGCCACTGTACTCTTGCAGGAGTGTCCAAAAGACACCACCCAAATTTTCATCGATTACTACACCGGCGCATTTTGTCCAAAGAAAGACGCCATAGTCATCCCAAACGCCCCTGCACCGTCGGGCTTGGGAATTGGAAGCGCCGCGTCAAGTGCGGTGCAAAATCTGGCAGCGCTGCTTCCACTGCCGTACGTGAACACCAACTCGGTGACATCCCCACCTTCTGTCAGTGGCCACAAATCAGCAATGAGTCAGGCCCAGATTGTGGAGACAAACGTCGATGAGCCAGCGCCCGAGTATCAAATCCCCAAACCCCGAACAGCGTTTTCGGCTTTTGTGGACCGTCCACAGGAATTCATTGTCTTTCTAGAAGCATGCATCAAGTCGGAAAACCTCCGTGAGGATGACAAGGTCGATCTCTACACGACCCTTTTCGAAATATATCTCCAGACCGGTTCGACAAAAAAAGACGGTGAGAGGCAGGCGTGGGAAGATAAAGCCAAAAATCTCGTCCAAGGGAAGAACATCCCAATTGACACGTCCAATGTCCTCCTACTTTCACATTTGTCCAATTTCCGGGACGGCACGATTCTGGTGCGGGAACAGCAGGGCCTCCACTTTGATATCTTCCGCTCTTACACGGCGGCCGGAGATACCCAAGGTGCTATCCGAGCCCTCCGCAAGTACGGCCCCGTAGAACCAGCGCTCTATCCAGCGGGTCTCGCTTACTTCACGTCGAGCCCGGAGATCCTCGCTGAAGCTGGGGATGAGCTACACCACGTACTCAAGAAGATTGACGAAGACGGGCTCATGGCGCCCCTTCAGGTCATCCAGACGCTTAGTGCCAACGGTGTCGCCACAATGGGCATGATCAAGCAGTACCTCGCTGCGACTATCGATCGCGAGCGCCAGGAGATTGCGACGAATCGCCGCACCATCGAGACCTTCCGCGCAGACACGGAGGCAAAGAAAGCGGAGCTCGCGAACCTGGCGAGTAAACCCGTCGTCTTTCAAGCTGCGCGCTGCCGTATTTGCAGTTCCCCGCTCGAGCTTCCCGCTGTACATTTCTTGTGCAAGCACTCATTCCATCAGCGGTGTTTGAGTAATGGCGAGGATGTTGCGGACGAGAGCGTCGAGTGTCCTGTTTGCGCGCCGCAAAATCAGACGGTGAGGGCGATCCGAAGGGCGCAGGTGGAGAGCGCGGAGAGGCATGACATGTTTATGGATGCGCTGAAGAGGGCCAAAGATGGGTTTGCAGTGGTGAGTGAGTGGTTTGGAAGAGGGGTCATGGGAATACAGGGAAGGGAAGAATAGTTAATCATAATGCGCCCAATGTGGGAGTATGCCATGTTGGGGAATTCACTATTGGCCTCCAGAGCTCAAGTTGATGGGTTCATATTGGAACCAGGGCTGCTGCGAACTGAGTCCATTGATATTGGTCAGTAGATATGGATCACTACAAATCATGGCTCAGTATGTACCGACTAAGGATAATGTAAACTGCTGATGTTTTTGGGTTTGTGCTCAAGGCTTCGGAGGTTCCCATGTCTCTGAATGCAACGATGTCGGTCCGTGCACCGACGTCTTGATCCGAAACGACCTCGAAATGGGGGGGATGAGATCACAAACTCAAAGTCACAACAGCCACGCCACAAGATGCCGGATCCCGAGCTATGGCCTTGAAGCGCAGAGATGTAGTCCTCTCCGCCGTCGCCGTCTTTATCGCCTGGGGCTACCTCACCCACTGGCAGCCCGCCCTCCGCTTCCTCCCCCACGCGTTCATCGCCGGCATCGTCGCAACCCTCGCTTTACAAACATGGCTTATGTGCACGACGGCCTGGCCCAAACCGCAGCCAGCCGATGCGGAGGTAGATTATGGGCCGAAACGCCTCGCCTTCCTCGCGCCGGACAAGTGGAAGGTTGAACGGGAAGCCTTAACGAAGCGTTCGATGTATATGATGGAGCCAGTTTACCCAGCGTCCTTCGTTATATCTGACAGCATCGACGTTTTAATTGGACTTATTCTCCGCGACTTCGTCAAAGGCTGGTATGGGAACATAAGCAAGAGTCCAACGTTTGTAAACGAGGTGGACCGCGCCGTGCGGACTGCATTGGGTGATATAAGGGACCGTCTACTGGCGGTGGACATGGTAGCGACGGCCGTGTCAAAGGTCATACCTCTCATAACGGACCATCTTAGGGCGAGCTATGAGGCAGAGCGCCTGGTCCGCGGGCACAAACTCTCCCGCAATGTCACGGAATCTGAAGAGCTTGATCTGGCCATAGCTGCCAAATATAAGGGCGGACATCTACATCCGGCCGCGTCTTTGGCCTATTCGAATACCAAAACTATTCAGCAACAGCACCTACGGAGCATCGTTGCTCGACTGCTGCCAAAGATCATGCCGAGGAATATGACCACCAGCTCTGCTGTCAATGTCCTGATTAAGGAAATTCTTGCTTGCGCGGTTCTGTTCCCCGTGGTGCAGATGCTTGCAGACCCGGACACTTGGAATCAGCTGATGGAAGGCTATGTAAGGATACATCTCCATGAAGGAACAACTACTCACATCTGCAGGGACGTAAGGTGCTTGAAGAAAGAAAGTCCGTTCGCAAACTGCGTGCTGCTCTCGACGAACATGCTCCACCGTCTCCGAAACGTCCAAAAGAAGTACAATTCCCCAAGCTCAGCCCGCATGATAACGAACGTAGGTTCGAGAGGTTCATTCGAGCCATCAGGCAGACCAATACTTTGGCCGATGCACGCCGCTTCCGAAGCGAAGTCGCAATACAGTTACGAAAGGATTCAGCTGTTGAAGGCCAAGATCCTATCTATATCCGTCGCCTAGAAACCGCGAAGAAGATTCTGGACCAGAAAGTCGATTCGTTGTCAGCCGGTGGATCCGTTCGTGCCAAAGTCGCTGCGCAGGAGAGACCCAAACACAGACGGACGAGATCGAAATTTGAAAACGCTTCACTCAGGGAAGTGCTCTATGATGCCTCGGGCCTCTCTTGCTTCATGGAGTATATGGACCGGCTGAACCTGATGCGCCTTGTTCAGTTTTGGATTGTCGTAGATGGATTCCGAAATCCGCTTGAGCAGGATACGGATGAACCCCTTGAGCATATGGGCTCATTACCTGCTTGGACGGATTCCGACCGAGCAGACCTTGCACAGATTAACGAAGCGTACCTGTCGCGATCTGAGTTCAAGACATTGCAGGAAGCACGCGAAGCTGTAAAGGAGTTTCTGAAGGCAGGCCGAGCCGCGACACCACAACAGTATTTTAAAGCGAGACGGGCTCTTCTACGCGCGCAGACGGCCGTCTACGAGGAGCTGCAAGAACCCCATTTCCGTAGGTTTAAGAAATCCGACTTATACTACAAATGGCTTGCCATGGACGAAGCTGCCAATGGGGACGCAGTTCCCGACAGCACCAAAGCTGGCGCTCAGGGATCAGATACTGGTTCTGCACCTCCAGTCGGAAGGGTACCACGAACCCAATCAGGGCTACGAAACAACCTTCAACCACCAGATCTTCGCAGAGCCATCGCATCCTCGTCGGATCTAAAGAGCCAGAGCAGGGTGAACGAGTTGAACGCACCAGCACGTCGGTCGCTGGACGACAATGCGCCGAGCCGACCGCCTCTGTTCGATGACGAATACGACACCGATCCCCTGGCGAACTCTGTAACCAGCCTGGCATCAGAGCCGGAGAGATCGGGCGCGAACAATCCTAAAGTCGTGGAATCCATGCAGGCTGCACTGACGGACATCATGGGTGCAGAACCCGAAGGTTCGTTGTTCTATGAACCGAGTTTGAACTCTCCGCTTGACAGCGATTCAATGAGGGCGTCTATAGATCTGCCTCGCACCTCCTCGCCAAATCCTGCAAAGATGCAGAAGAAAGACAAAGATGTGCCCAGCATAGCATCGCTGGGCCTAGTGGGAGAACCAAAAACGCGTGGCGTTTTCGACGACGATCTCTTCGGTGAGGAGGAGAAGTTCCTCGAAGACGAATTGGAGGAGAGTAGTCCCGAGACCAATCCGGAGGAAGATGAGATACACGAAGCTGCGCCTGGTGATCTTGGTCTCGCAGAAGCTATTGACAGGCTTACCGCTGAAATTGAGCGGCTCGTGAGGCAAGAGTCTATTGTGGACTCATTGACGTCAAAGGCCGAGCTGACAAATAATGCTGCTGAATTGAGGATATTGCGAAAGTCGAAAGCTAGTTTGCAGAGAGAGATTCATCGTAAAGAGCTTCAACGGCAGCAGTATATTGTTCAAGAGAGCGATAACAGTTTGTACGGCCGTGCTACCGTCTTCATTCAGTCCATCATGGTCGGGACAGAAGCAGACGGGAGAGAGTACGCCATGTGTAAGTTGAAGGCTATCAGGAAAAGAACGTTGCTTACAGGGAAACGCAGACGTGATTGAGGTCCGACGACGTGCTGGTGACCATATGCCTGCCGCTGCATGGGTCATCACAAGACGGTACAGTGAGTTCCATGAGCTGCATAAGCGGCTCCGTGCAAAGTTCCCGCAAGTGCGCAATCTGGAGCTCCCTCGACGGCAGATGGTGCTCAAACTACAGAAGGATTTCTTGCAGAAGAGGCGTGTTGGGCTGGAGAAGTATCTGAGGGTACGTCGATACTATTCTATTCTAGAAACTGGCCCAGTGCACGCTAACATATGACAGGAACTTCTTCTCATTCCCGCAGTGTGCCGAAGTCGCGAGCTGCGAGCCTTCCTCTCACAACAAGCCATTTCACCTATCGACACTGGCAAACCCGAAACCGCCGATCGTGACTTTGTAACGCGCATCTACAATTCCGTGGCGGACGGCATGGAAGAGTTCCTTGGCAACATTCCCGTGCTCGATCAACTCTCAGTGGCAGGGCAGAATCTCATCTCCGCAGCAACGAACCAGCTCGCGGCGAACGGAGCTGCTGGCTCAGCCGCAGGTGGTGCTTCAGCACTAATCGGAGTGCCTGAACCCGCTTCAGACGCTGACGCGGAAGCGGAGCTTCTTGCGTTCGAAAACAAGGAGCTGGAGCCTTTCGTGAAGCCTATATGCGATCTTTTCCTTGAGACCTTTGAGCTCAACCGCGAGAACAACTGGCTCCGCGGACGAGCTGTAGTCGTAGTGCTCCATCAACTCCTGGGCGGGACCATTGAGCGCAAAGTCCGCGACAGCTTTGCGTCGTTAACTTCGGAAGATAGCATCGCGAGATACATAGACACGCTCAAAGATAGCGTTTGGCCGAACGGCAAACTGAAGCAGTCTGTCGAAAGGACGCAGGCGGATCGCGACAAGAGCAGGAAGGAGGCGGGTATGGTGCTCGCGACGCTGATTCCTGAGTTGGCCGCGAGTGTTGTCGGGAGGAGCAACGCGCAAGCGGCGAGTCGGAGGTTGCTTGCTACGTTCAATAATTCGAGACTTAAGTGAGTGACTGTTTTACGATGGAGTCTTTGCTCGGTTTCGCTGACTTGTGCGCAGTACTCATCTTGTGTTTACACTGCTGGATGAGGTGATTCAGATTCTGTTTCCGGATGTTATGGTTAGATGAGACATGGACGTATGACAAAGCATTAGCGGCGTTTCCTTTCCCTTTACTTTGAGGAAGAATGCATTGGGATGGAGTTGTTGCATGATCGAGGCATATTTCAGTTCTAAAACATACACAGGGTGAACTATTGTTGCTTTGCTCACGAAACGACCTGGCTTGGAGGACTACCAGTCTCGACCAACCCGCTGGCCCACGCTAGCCTTCAACACATATAGGCAATATGTGATCAGGTAGGCTATACACACTTAATGCGTGTTTCAGAATTGTTATCTTCCGTCCTAGAATAGTGGAGAATTGCTGATTTTAACGAAGATTTCTCCTCTTAGGAACCTTGGATTCTGAATCACTTTGACATCCAGGATCAAGATAACCACCCGTTTTACTCCTCACCTGTTTCAAATTCGCACCATAGGGGAATGGCACTACTGCAGGGCATGGATACCGCTCCGCTTCCGTTCCGCTATTAGCAAAATGCGGGGTAAGCTCCAAACGGGCAAATGAGAGGCCTAACAGTGCAGTTCGTCTTCCTCCCAATTCGCTGACTCGATCCTACACTCGACCTCGGAGTAACCAGCAAACTCCTCCAGAAGCACAGAAAGACCAGGGTCCAGCCGTGCAAGAGCTGAATACCGAGGATGGACGTGTTATCCTTCAACAATCTGCCACTGGTCGCTGGACGGAGCTTGGGACGAAAGGTCCTTTTTACTGATCCTGCGGACGACGCTCCATCAGCGCGGCTTTGGATATAGGTGATAGCCTGGACACTCCTCCCTCTTTTCCCTGCCATCCACTTATTGGTAGCAAGCGTTAGAACTATGGCTCGTAAGCATTCCACTTCAAACCCTCACAAGTCACTTTTCATAGACACTTTCTAACCATTCACCAGTGCCCATCATCGTCGGTGCCGCAGCTGGCACCGCAGCCGGCACCGCAGCCATAGCCGCCTACCTCAACGCCAAGTTCCACATTCTCCATGACCTCAGGAATCCACGTGCCGGGCTCGCCCCGAGCAAGGAAATCGTCGACTACCTCACCGGCCGCGTCATGGCGAAGCGGGTGCTGTTGTTTCACGTTCTGGAAGACCACGCGTTGCACCACCGTCCGGACCACCCCTTTCTGATCTTCGAAGGCCAGACCTGGACGTACCGGCAGTTTTACGATTGCATAATCCAAGTTGCGAATTGGCTTATGAAAGATATGGGCGTCGATTCGGGCGAGATGGTGGCCATTGATGGTGGAAATAGCCCAGAGTATTATATGCTTTGGTTCGCCCTGGATGCGATAGGTGCAAAGATTAGCTTCTTGAACTGGAATCTGACGGGAGCTGGTTTGGTGCACTGTGTCAAGGTATCCATATCCTCCAATCGTCTCGCGGAATATCCACATCTGACATTGGAATCGGTATAGCTCTGCGAGAGCCGCTTCGTCATCGCCGACACCGACGTCCGCAACAACCTCGAGCCCTGCCGCGAAGAGCTCGAAGGCCTCTCCATCCAAATCCAATACTACTCCCCCTCCTTCTTCGCCTCCCTCACAGACACCACTCCCATCCCGCCAGCCCGCTACGAAGACATCACCATCGACTCCGTCCGCTCCCTCCTCTACACCTCAGGCACCACGGGCCTCCCCAAAGGCGTCATCTTCACCACCGGCCGCGAACTCGTGACGGGCTACTCGTCCGCCAAATACCTCCAACTGACCCCCAACGACCGCATGTACACATGCATGCCGCTGTACCACGGCGCGGCCCACGGCCTCTGCACCTCGCCCTGCATCCACGCCGGCGCCACCATCGTCCTAGGCCGCAGATTCTCGCACAAGACCTTCTGGCCCGAGGTCGCCCGGTCGCGCGCAACCATCATCCAGTACGTCGGCGAGCTGTGCCGGTACCTGCTCAACGGGCCGGCCAACGAGCACGAGCGCAGCCACTGCGTCCAGATGGCCTGGGGCAACGGCATGAGACCCGATGTGTGGGAGCCGTTCCGCGAGCGCTTCCGCATCCCCGTCATCAATGAGCTGTATGCCGCTACGGATGGCCTGGGCGCCACGTTCAACAAGAATTATGGGCCGTTTACAGCGAATTGTATTGGGCTGCGGGGCCTGATTTGGCACTGGCGGTACGGCAATGAGGAGGTGCGCGTTAAGATGGATGTGGATACCGAGGATATCGTACGGGATGGGGATGGGTTTGCTATTCGGTGCGGGGTGGATGAGCCCGGGCAGGTGCTGCATCGATTGGATCCGAAGTTGCTGGATTCGGTACCGGGGTATTATAAGAATGAGAAGGCGACGTTGGATAGGCGGATTGCGGATGTGTTTGAGAAGGGGGATCTGTGAGTGACTATCTTCTCCTACTCCTTTTCTCTTCTTCAAGTGCGGGTCGCCCCTCCTCCCCTCTCTATATTCCCCACTGCCCTGTGTTGATTGTATCCCCTTTTTCAATTTTTCGACTCTTCCTCTCTCGCACCACCAGTCTAATACATTCCCAGCTGGTTCAAATCCGGCGACATGCACCGCGTAGACGCCGACGGGCGCGTCTTCTTCGCCGACCGCCTGGGCGACACCTTCCGCTGGAAGAGCGAAAACGTCTCGACCAACGAGGTCGCCGATGCGCTGGGCCGATTCCCCCAAATCGCCGAGCCAAACGTCTACGGCGTGCTGGTTCCCGGGTACGACGGCCGCGCGGGCGCCGCCAGCATCGTGCTCGCCGACGGCGTCACGCTCGAGACGTTTGATACCAAGGCGCTGGCGCGGTACGTGAGGGACGTGTTGCCGGGGTATGCGGTGCCGCTGTTTTTGAGGGTGACGCCGGCGTTGGAGTATACGGGGACGTTGAAGATGCAGAAGGGGAGGTTGAAGAGGGAGGGCGTGGATTTGGAGAAGGTGGGGAATGGGGATGTGTTTTTTTGGTTGCCGCCGGGGAGTGATCGGTATGTGCCGTATGAGAGGAAGGATTGGGAGGCGTTGAAGAATAGGAGCGTGAGGTTGACCTAGGGGGATACGGATGATGATGCGGCGAGATGAGGTGGTCTCCTGAATTAGGCATTATCATGAGTAGAAATCGATATGGTTCACAACAGGAGCCTGCGTATAACGCCACTCGAAAGAAACCTTGGACTGTGGAGCGGAATTTCGAACACGACTAATCCCACAATCAGCAGTTCACCAAGTTCAAGGTCAACCCACGGATTTGAACTACCAAAGACCATACCATTACGCGTGCTATACGATCTCAAACTCATAATAGACATAAGCAGAGTACTCCTGATCGCCCAAATGGCCGGTACCCTGCAGTTCCGTAGACAGAGCCTGATCGTCCTTCTTGATGCGGCCTTTGCTGTCGCGGCCAAATGCATTGCCGCCAAGGTAGGAGTAATTTGCGTCCAGGTTGGTTTTTGCCTTTTTGGCTTGTTTGGATGTAGTCTGGTATGGTCAGCTTGGCAGCTCACCAAAACGAAACCAAATGTGCGAAGGAAACCGAGATGGAGATACTCACCTGTACCAGAGCACACACAAAATCCAGCGGCAGCCCGTATCTCAGGACCGTCTCGACAAATACCCTTAAAGCAAGCACGTGAATCCAAATCATGGCGCCCTCACTCCACCCTGTCTGTGCCAACCGCAGCGCATCCCCCCACAGCTTCCTCTCCTCCTTCTCCAACCTCCCTACCTCCCTCGCCTCCTCTTCCTTCCCGCCCTCCTTGTACTTGTACTCCCTCGGCGTCCATCTCTTTTCCCTAGCCTTGTGCACGAATTCCGCCGAATGCTTCTTAAACACTACGAGAGAGAAGAGGGTGAATTCGTCGTCATCGGCTATCTGCGTGGCGGAGCGAGGGACAACCATGGGCGCTAGCGTTTCATAGGTTTTGTAGAAGTCTCTGACGGCGGAGTTGGGGATGGCGATGAGGATTGTGTCGAGGTATTCGGAGTCTTGGATTATTTGTGAGGGCTGCACTATTGACGTGAGGGATCTGGTGGCGAGGTTGCCGCTGGGGAGATGTTAGGTCATGAGGAGGTGAGGGTTTTGGGGAGGGAGGCGCACGTCTGGCGGCGTTGCGAGGCTGCTAGGTTGGTTTTGACTTGGTTGTATTGGTTGACTTTGGCTTTGACGTCGTTGTCGATGCCTGCGATCTCCTATGATTATCTCGGTCAGCTTCGCAATGTTCAGAGAGATTCTATACATGTGTCCAACCTTCTGCAATGAATCAATCAAGTCTGCTATCGGCTTATCCGCCCGATACTTGACTTTATTCCACTGGAAATTCCTGAGATACTGCTCCACCGGCTCTTTGCCTACATCAGCGTGTCTCCAGGACCAACACCACGGATCTCACACATACTATCATTTATTGTCTTCTGCTGCCGCACCCTGTCGTCATCCCCATCCAAGAGACTTCTCAAGCTATCCCCCACCTTGCCCACGACGCCCTCACACGTTGTATGCAGCTTCGCCAAATCATCCGCCTGTTGCACTAACGCATCTAGCGTTCCGATCTTGAACGTTGGAATCGTGAATGGGTAGGTTGTACCGACGTCGTCGGCGATTGTGCTTCTCAGCGCATTGAGTGCGTCTTCGGTGTGGTGGGACGGGGTGATGGACGTTGGCAGCGAGACGAGGATATACCGCGGAGCCTTGGACATAGTGCCGGCTTGCCTCTAGGTGGTATATAAGGGTAATAGGATGGGTGATGAGGTCTCAGACGCAGTGCGGAGGTTAGCCGTGTTTGATGTTGTGGGATGGACTATACTGTGTACGTCCATCAATTGATACACCCGGCCTGAGCTCTTTGTGCACGGACCTTCGGGCTGCAGCTCTCCTCTGCCGTCATTGGTCTTGTGCTTTCCCGCCGGAGACGATCGATGTCATACCTAGGTACGCCGGGCCTCAAGACACCATACCACGTCTCGACTTCACCATTGCTTTCCCTTTTCTCCTCCTTTATCCCAATCCTCCCACAATGGCTACGAAAAGGAGCGTCGCTGCCTTGAGACCAGCTCTCAGTGGTCTCAGAGCTCCTCAGATTCGTCCACCATGCCTCGCGCAAAGATGCACGGCTTCGTCGCCGTTGAGACCTTGCGGGGTTGCGCTATTCCGGCATTCTCCAGTACGATATGCGTCCTCCGAGGCGCAACCTGAGAAATTCGGCAAGACGGGACTATATGACTTACATGCTTCACATGGAGCTAAGTTTGTGCCGTTCGGAGGTTACCAGATGCCGGTACAATACAGCGATCTGGGCATTGGAGAGTCACATAATTGGACACGAGAGAAGGCGAGCTTGTTCGACGTTGGACATATGTACGTGCTCGATCATCATATCCAGTATATCTGGAAACATGAAACTAACCCAATTGCTACACAGGGTCCAGCATGAATTCTCGGGGCCCGGTGCGCAGGCCTTCTTGGAAACCCTGACCCCTTCCTCCCTCTCCTCCCTCAACGAGTACACCTCCACCCTCTCCGCCCTCCTCCACAGAGAAACCGGCGGCATCGTCGATGATACTATAATAACCCGTCTCCCGGGAAAGTTCTACGTCGTCACCAACGCCGGCTGCCGCGAAAAGGATCTGGCCTACCTAAAATCGGAGCTTGAAGACTGGGGGAAGAACCACCCAGACCAGCCCGTCGAATGGAAAGTCCTAGATAACCAGGGTCTGATTGCTCTGCAGGGCCCCCTAGCCGCAGACATCCTCTCACGAGTCCTGGACGAGGAACACGCAAAAGAGCTCGAGACGCTGTATTTCGGACAGTCCACCCACGCCACTATCAAAGGCACTGATACCGAAGTTCTCGTCAGCAGAGGCGGTTACACAGGCGAAGACGGCTTCGAAATCAGCATCCCACCCTATGCCACGGAAGCAGTCACCGCCTTTCTCCTCGACTCGGCGAAGGATGAGCTCAGACTCGCTGGGCTGGGCGCGAGAGATTCCTTGCGCTTGGAGGCGGGTATGTGCCTGTACGGCCACGATTTAGACGACACCACGACACCAGTAGAAGCCGGGCTCTCCTGGATCATAGGCAAAGACAGGCGCGCCAAGGGCGGCTTCCACGGCGACTCGGTCATACTGCAGCAGCTGAAGAAGAAATCCGAAGGAGGCGGTGTCTCCCGCCGTCGGGTAGGCTTCATTGTCGAGGGTGCACCCGCACGAGAAGGTGCGAAGATTCTGGATCCGGAATCTGGCGAGGAGATCGGTGTCATTACATCTGGGTGTCCGTCGCCGACCCTGAAGAAGAATATCTCGATGGGATATATCAAGGATGGAATGCATAAGAGTGGCACGGAGGTGCAGGTCGTGGTTCGGGGTAAAAAGAGGAAAGCGACGGTTAGTAAGATGCCGTTTGTGCCGAGTAAATATTTTCGGCCGGCGCCGGGCGCGAACGAGTGATGGGAGAGGAGTGTAAGATTTCACTGGGATGTTATGACCGACAAGAATTGAAGCACGCATTAGTATTCAACATATCGCAAGCAATGGATATGCGTGAAGGATAACGTGTTCAACCTAGCTTTACACAGCGTGACGGACAGACGTATTTAGGCGGGATAATCGGCGGTTGCATCATTAACCACAATCCGGTGGTGCCTTTGCGGATAGGATGGCTGATCAGCATTTAGAATGTTGACTGAGATTCGAAGTGTCACTCCACATACGATCTTCTCCCATGTACCCTTCCTAACGATTTTATGGCTTACATGTGCCTACAAGAACATATATGAACTGCCGCGAGTGGGCGGGCATTCGAAAGGTTTCGAACTGTGGCAAGGAGGCCAACCTGCGCATCCCTCATTGCTGATTGCTCACTCCTTCGGTTATCATTCCACAAGCAAATCACCAACCACTGTTGCCCAATTCCGATGCCGTCAATAGTCCCCCGTTTTTGACTGGACTCTTAGGCTGGAAGACGAATGCACGTTATGGCGAAGCATGCGGGCAAAAACATAACGGGTGGTTTATTGGACTATCGTGTTTACAGTGGCACGTTATGGCCAGCTGAAGGCCGTATTGGCATAGCGAGTCCTAAGTACTTTGTGGATTCCTTCATAATCCGGGCTGGAGCGTCCTGAGGAGGCATAGCTGGCATGATGAGATGGTGGTCTCAGCCCGGGCGGTTAGGCAGAGACTTCCTGAAGCCACTTCGACGCCACCGAGTAGGGCTGATGAGTAAATCAATACTCTTGCATTCTCGCGAATTCATCAGAAAATCGACAGATAAGCCATTCGCATTGCCGAGCGGGGAGAGTGTGATTTTCGCTTCTCGGTCAAGGACCGTCGGCCGGCTTTTGCCGCGCCTCGATGGCTATATCAAAGGGATATTATGAATATAGGCATCGAATGAAACTCTGTTCTAGCGCAGGACTACGGTCTTGGAAATATAATGGTCCCGTACATGGCGAGCTGATGAACCACTGTCGCGGCTGTTGACGCCGCCAGAGAGTCGTGAACGACGCGGTTGACAGGTGATGTGCGCAAGGAAGTTTTTCTTCTGTGGTATTTTCGTCGGGTCGTTCGTACTTGCGTCAACGAAGGAGAACCGTACCTCAGGTCCCTCAAGCTTAGAAGGTGCTTATTTGCTACGACGAACTTGTTGCCTCGAAGATGGATGTTCGTCAAGCATTCTCATTGGCTGTCGATAGTACCTCGATCCGAGCAACGAAGGCGAGTCAAGCGAGAGCCCATGGCAGTGGAGAGCATTACTGGACAAGTTTGGAGATAGGGACTGGAGACTTTGTGCCTTTTTATTTAAACCATTTGCAGTGTGACGTTGGACGGGCCGTACCAGGAGGATTATTCGACGGGATTGCCGGTACCTGAGATGCGGCCAGAAGCGCCCGCACTTCACTGCCCCAGTCTCCGTATTCCCATTGGCGCATACGCCCCGCCACATTTCCCAACGTCTACCCAACGGCGTGTCTCCATCCACACCCAGAGAGAGACAGGATCGCGCGTACTGGCTACCTCCATATACGAGAGACAGTGGTCTCTGGCAAGTCACCGGCGATGACGAGGGTGGCCCCGTGCCTGGACGCTCTGTCCCCTGGTGGTCTCCAAAGCAGCCGTCCAGTACCTGCTGCGGATCACGTTTATTGCCATCTGCGCATGTTCCAGTCACGTCCTAGACAGGAGGATTCTGCATATCCCCATCAGCAGAGAATTCGCCATTGTGGGGTCGTATCCCCTAGGTGGCTTGAGCTGAGCGCGGTATCGATCGCTTCCCAGTGGCAATGATGGGGCGTAGTCCCGAGTAGATATATACATCTGTGCTTGTCCTCGCCCGTGCTTCCTCCTCGAGTGATGCTTCCCCCGCAGTCACATCCCGGCGTCGATTGAAGTGTCATCTTGGTACTTCCTACCTGTCATCATGCGGTTCCCACCACCAGAGGTTCGGAAGACATGGCCCAAGCCGAACTACGTCGACCCCGTCGAGCGAGGCCCCGGATTGATGATCGTGGAGTTGACGCTGTTACCTATAGCGGTGATATGTGTGGCACTCAGGTTGTGGGTGCGGATAGGATGGCTGCACAAGAGTTGGTGGGACGACTGGCTCATGGTTGTTGCTGTGGTGAGTTCCCAGCCGCCAGTGCTTCACTGCCAACTGGAAAACTAATGAACCAGATATTCTCTGCTGGAACGACTGCGCTCGTGATCATGGCCACACAGATGTATGGCTGGAATGTCCACGTCTGGGACCTGCAGATCCACCAGATGGAGACGGGCAGAAAGGTGAGGAACAGTGCCGACACCCCTATGTCACTGCCATGCTAATCCTGCTAGGCTTCAATGGCCGGCCAAACACTATTTGTGCTTGCTTCCAGCTTTGTCAAAATGTCCATCCTCACGTCGTATTTCCGCATCGCGCCCGAAAAATCCTTGTTCCGCAAGCTCGTATGGGCCACTTTCGCTCTCGTCTTCGCTGCCTTCATCGTCTTCCTCATCGCACTATGGGTACAATGCATGTACGTTTGTCCTATTCGGTTGTTGCTGTTCATACGTTGACATTCACAGTCCCATTAGCAGCTATTGGAAACTGCTGGCCGACCACCGCGACTGCATTCCCGAAGGTCCGCCACTCGTAGTCCAGAGCACCCTCAACGTCGTGACAGACTTCATGATCTACGCCTTACCGATCCCGACACTGATCAGTCTCTCGCTTCCTTGGAGCCAACGTATCGGCCTTATGATCCTATTTGGTGTGGGTGGCGTCATCGTCGTTGCAGGGAGCTTCCGAGCATACTGGATCCACTTCGTCCTCTTCAGAACCTACGACGTCACCTGGGAAGGGTTCCAGATTTGGGTTTGGACCGCTGTCGAAACCAATGTGGGAGTCATCTGTGGATGTATTCCTGCATTGAAGCCACTCCTCTTTCCCTCTCGCGCCCGAACTCAAGGATCAAGTAACCGTTCAAAGCCGTACGGCAGCGGACACAGCCGACAGAGAGAGAAGATCCGCCTACCTGATGACCCCGAAAATATGGAGCTGGACACCCGGGTGTTGACGTCGCAGGATCAGAGCATAGCGACTGGGGGTGTTCCAAGCGAACGACCGATGAGTGGCAGAACTGACAAGAGTCGATTCGATGTCGACGTTGAACATCAGAAATCGTTCATGTATTAGCCTTTTAATGGTTCTCTTTTTTTCTTTCCTTCCGAGCGGCAGCTGTGTTCGGGGATCACACTTGCGATTCCGGCGTGTTGCTTCAGGTGATTCAGCTTGGGAGGCGTTTTCGTGTCCCATCACCCACTCTTCGTACGACCAACGAATTCTTTTACTTCCATGTCCTTGAGCAGATATCCAGGCAGGAATCCAGGGAATCAACAATTAAAACGATATGTGAAACGAATGCTGGCCCAAGATGAACTTCGGTGACTATGCAACGTGAGCCGTGGATCGGGCAGGAAGCACCCCTTCCATGGACATTAGCTGCTTCCTTTATGTGCAAATTCTCCAAATTCGCGACACCTTTGTCCTCCTCCGCTTCTCATATGTTCTCTGTCACTTCTCCCGTTCCTTGCATCGGATCTATCGTAGTCTCTTACCCCTCATCATCTCTGTCCAACAGCTTTTTGGCAGCACTGTCGTGAAAACGATTTTGAGCAGCATTTCTATCGCTCAGGCGCTTAAAGTCAATCAACTGTAAATGGCGATAGAGATCTCCTATGATGTCAGTCACGTTTCTCCATCTCGCTCGTCTTCGGTCCATCCTCTTGGCAAGTCTATTCGCCAGCGCACGTTCGACGCCCCGACCTCTCTCTTGAGTCTTTTTGACGTCGTGGCAATGGTGAGCTGGCGACCAGTGCCGGCTCCGTATTTGTGCACGACGTCGCAAGCATGAAGGACCGCAAGCAATTGAATCATGAGGGAGGGCTATCTCCATGTCGCACATACTATGTTACGCATATCGACATTGACAGGACTCCTTGACACGACGCAATGCGGAGCAATGTTTCGACTTGTATCGAAAACCAGGAACCACCCACCATGACGGTTGCGAAGGATGCCCAAAACGTGGCGCTGGGGGCTAGGGCTGAAAACAGAAACCTCGGCACCGTGGTTCCGGACGCTGCCATGCAATCCTATGGCTCATGCAGAATGACATCCACCGCCAGTTGTTCACCGCATCCACGCCAAAGTTCCCCAAAAGAGCTGTTGTCGATAGCACTGCCTCCAGCCACCCAGCAAAGATATGTCGTGGACTCCAGCAGGACAAGTTTGTCGCTTTTCGGTTTCAGACGAAGAGTTGGTTGGATTATTATACCAACGCTGTAATTATTCCGGTCCCCTAGGGGACGCACTGTCGAAATATCTCGAAGCACTGTTCATTTTTAGGACCAGCCCTGCATCAGATTCCATGCCAGAACGTCATGGTCGTTAATCTGATCCTCCGCAATCCGACCCGCTCCCCTGCTTTTCCATAACCGGTCTTCCCTTCCGTCGGCTCCTCGCCTGATCCAGCAGTGAAGCCTGCCTGGATGGCGTTGAGGCGGCAACCAGCCTGGGCCGCTAGTCGTCACAACTTCGACTCGAGTGCCAACGCACCGTGCAGCTGCTGGCCATAACTGAGCAAAAGGAAGATGGGACGATGCCCTGGTTGATGTTGCATACAATAATAAAGGCGCGAGGTACCTCGCAGAAGCTCGTCGCTTCAGATTGAACGTGTTACCATGTTACGACCTGCATTCATGACGAATTTCTTCACACTGTGGTGTCTCCAACTCACGCTTTTTTCATTGACAGCAGAAGCATGGCCGAGGCGACCACCAAGGCCACCTGTGTGCATTGTTGGAGCTGGACCAGCGGGTTTGACAGCAGCAAGTAAACTGGAAGCGAGAGGAATCAAAGCCGTTATATTCGACAAGCAGCCGGAACTCGGCGGCAAATGCCAGTCCTATTACGACGAACAGTGAGTTCCACAGCGTCAAAATCCTGGCGCCTGACACTTTGGCGCGCCGAACGCGCGCGGCTGGATGTTCTGCTGACCACCCTCCTAGAGGAATTTTCCACCCCATGGGCGCAGCCTTCTACTCTAATGGAACGTACACCGAAACGCTGAAAGTCCTCAATACCGCCGGTGTTCCTTCGGAAGAGTTCCGCTTGGCTGGAGATAGAGAGCAGTTCCGGTTCAACTATACGACCGGTGAAATTGAGCCTGTTCCTCCGCTAGACCTGGCATTCGTGGCACAGATGGCAGGAGAGATTCCGCGATATATTCAGACATGGTACAAAGTGTTTGCACCATTGAGTGCACCTGGTTATAAGGTACGTTGTGGATGTGAAACAAGTTGGAAATGTTGCGAATCAGTACTGATCTGGGAGCAGAAAGGCGTTCCCGACGAGCTCAGCGTGCCCGGCGTACAGTGGTTCAAAGCCAATAACTTTACAGCGCTCCCACGATTGCTTGTTAATCCACTGGCATTGTATGGCTACGGAGATGTAAACGTAGTCCCAGCTGTGAGTGTAGATCCCTGCTGCTCCAACGTGCATGAAGCACGCATGCATATACTTACACGTGACCAGTTGTACGTACTCCAGTACATGACACCTGACATCCTTACTGGCTTCATCGGACAGCACCACGTGTATTACACAGATTTCCACAAGGTGTGGGTGGAATGGTCGAAGAAGAAGCTCTGCAAGACACCTATCAAACTGGGCCACGAGATTCGTTGCATCGACCGCACTGGCAAATACCCGGTCCTGAAGTATACGAAGCCTCACGGAAACTTTTACAAGTGGGGTACACAAGAGTGCGCTGCTCTGATCATGGCATTTCCGCCAACGGTCGA
Organism: Westerdykella ornata; assembly: GCF_010094085.1. NCBI lineage: Eukaryota > Fungi > Ascomycota > Dothideomycetes > Pleosporales > Sporormiaceae > Westerdykella > Westerdykella ornata. Next base: position 46,560 of record NW_022986910.1, read on the forward strand.
CAACCTTGAACGGGCCGGGCTTGATCTGACTGAGGAAGAACACGACGTATTCAAGGACGTTGCCATACATAATTACTTCTCATCAGCGGTCGAGCTAGCCCTACCCTTTGGCGTCTCCTACATCGCCAAAGCCGAAAACGCATCCGTGCCGCCTCCAAACGAAGGCGAACCCGTAGCTGTCCTCCGCCTCTCGGAACGCAGCAACGTCTCCGTAGCCTGGTCCTGGGGCCCGGACAACGAGTACGTGCCGGAGAAACCCACACGAAGTCTACTCCAAACGACTTTATCAAGAATCAACAAAGACCCTCGAGACATAAGCGCGCAAGCCGAACCCCTCTGTCCTGCGGACATCCGCGCATTCCGGAAGTGGGATTATTTCCCGCATTTCGGCACCGAGGCCCTTCGCAATGATGCATACGCCAGGTTGCATAAGCTGCAGGGCTGCAGCAAGACCTTCTGGGCCAGTGGTCTCCAGGGTATGGAGACTGTGGAGTGGGCGATTCGCGCTGGGCAGGACGTCGTCGACTCGTACCTGTTTAAACAGGGCAAGTTTGCTCCGTGAGGTGACAGCGTGAAATTTCGGGGCAAAAAGGAAAAAGCATTTGTAGACGTACATATCTGAAAAAGGAGGATATCTGATTTCTTCGGTTGGCCCGGTCTGGGAACGTCGGCAGTTTGCGCTAATGATTGTAGTATAGATAGATGATTCCCCGCCTTCGATGCGCGCGCGTCACGAGTTATGTCTCTCTTTTTGAGTTACGAAGGCACGACATACGGATGACGAGTTTTAATGATAATAGATTTGGGAGTGTTTAGATAGTTATGAGCTGATATGTAGTTTGAACAATGTTTATGCTTGTTGTATATCCACATTTACTTTTATATATGTGCCCCTAAAACTCTTCCGCTCATATGCATACATGTTTGACCTTATTAAGAAACGACCACTTCTTTATTTGACTTATCTCATGCTAGTATTGTTGTCAGTCACAGTTGTTACCTCATGTTTATCACTTTGTAGTCGTAAAAAAGACCGTACGTTTTTGGTGCGGGTCACCCGAAGGAGAGGTCTACTAAAAGGATTTCTAGCGGCAGAAATCGATATATTGAAAACAGTCATCTTATTTCTACTGGACCGACCGAGGTTATAATACTATTTGCTCGTAAGGTCGATGAACCGATATCGATGAAGAGCATTCACATTTCTACCTATCTACTAACGTAACCTGAGTTGACTCTGGCAGTGCCTGGGTGGACTTCAGGTCATTCCAGCTTTCATTCGTGCGAGCGGTTCATTAGCGAGTTGTCCCGCGTAGTCAAGGTAAACCTGGAAACGCCTCAACATCTCCGTTTCTGTATGAATCCAGATCAAATGAGAGGGGCGTGTTGATTCTCTTGTTAACATTTGCAGTAATACTTATGCGTTGAGTTGCTTCATCTGTAAAGGATTGACAATTGCTATAGCAGTTGCATCTACTCTCACTGCTTCTTCCCATCTTTAAACTTTGAATGTGGGTACACAGCTATTGGACAATATTAGAGTAACTCGCTCTGGTGCTGTTTGATCGCACGAGTGGAGTTTCCAGTACAACGAAGCTCACTTGGTGCTGGTTATTCAGCAATTTTACATCCGTCGAATATGGTAGATGCTTTTGACTTTACCATTTTACTGATTGACCTAGTACTGAATATACGTTTCTCTTGATTTCTCTCGACTGTTCAATAATGGAAATGATATCCTTCCCGAATAATGGGCTAGGATTACGGCAATGTTTATCGTATCCTTTACTAATGCTGATAAGTCAAAGTCAAAGATCTAATATCCATAGCTTTGCTTCTAAATATGAGCTCTCCATTATAAACCCATTTCCATCTCTATACCTGGGAATGATATGCATCGATGCTACTCGCTACCAAGTAGACTAATCCTAAAATAAAATCTCTATATTAAATCCTCTTATTCTACATACAATGCAATTAGAAACAATCTAGAATATACATTACGACCCGACCTTACACCTGGGCATGGCAGCCAGAATCACGTGACGTGACTGGTGGTTCACATGTTCTGGTGTCGAGCTGGAATAAGGGAGACGTCACCAGCCACGAGTCTCACAACACTGTTGCCTCAACACCAAGACAGCCTATATTTAACCATCTTCGTGGCTAATCGACTTCTGCCATGGAGACTCTCAAAAGATCTTTTGCGAACGATGTACGGTGATCCCATGCCAGCCCTCAAGGATTGACTACGACCCAACTACCATGACGACTCCCGCCAACCGTTACATTCGCGAGGTCCTACATTCTGTAGAGGCGCCACCGGCAATACCAGTCCGTTATTTCTATACATCGCCGCTCGCGATCGATGACCCCTTGTCACCTCTCCCGCCTCCAGCGACTGCAGCCTCATCGGCACGTAGGCATCCACCGCGACCGTTCTCCGAATATGACAACGATGCCATCGAGAAGTCGTGGCTGGAGTTGCGCAAGAAGATTCTGAAACACAATGAGGAGGTTGGGGAAAAGGCATCGTCTACCGGAACTCCGCCTGACGTCTTCGACCCGGCGATCGCGCGTTTGAAGAGAAAGCGAGGAGAGTCAGCATCTGGCAAAGATATCCCTGGAGCTACACAAGTCAGAGATATAACTCCAACCGGGTCTGTCGGTAAAGGAGGAGAGTATTCTCGATCAGCCGAAGTCCTGCGTGACAGCCGCTTCAGTTCCGGTGCAAGGTTACAAGGCAGCTGCTCGTCCCCGTTGCGGCGTCGGGAAGATTCTGTGGAGCGATCGCCAGTGATGTCTCCTACCATCACCGGTACACCATTCATTCGGGCGCCTTCCCGTAGGGATGTAAATTATGCACGGAGGGATGGATCGATCGATGCTACCAGACGGCCAACTACGCACGAGACGGATAGCTATAATTGGGATGATGATACAGGATCTGCGTCACATTTCCATAAAGACAAGGGGTCGTCTCGCCCAGCTTCAATCCCTAAGACATTCCTCTCTGTTAAGGTGCCCGTGGGAGTCTCCCGACTGCATCATGTTGTAATGGACGCTCAGTCGTTTCGCATGGAACCGATATACTGGTCTCCTGTCAATGACATTGCGGAAGTTGTGCGCGGGTCATGGTTCTATAAGGACACGATGCTCCCTGTAGAAGTGGGTGTTGTGTTGAACTAGTTGTCTTGTTCTACCTGACTCTTGTTGCAGGTACATGTTGCCAACATGCTTGAGGTCGGATATCTGGATCTACAGCCTTGGACACAGACATGGAAAGACGAGTTGGACAGCGCGGTTGAGGCTGGTGCGGCGGGAGAGATGAAGATTCTTCACAAGCTGTGGCCGCAAAAGTCCAAAAAGAAACCCGAGAGCCGACCAGTTTCTTCAGCACAGATGCAGACGGGGCTGGTCCAAAACACGCTACCTGAGGAAGAAGTTGATCCAGAGACAGAGCGCCGAGAAATTGTGGAAAATGCCTGCGACCTTATTGATATCTCTACCGGGCCTGATGGGCCCGACAACAAAGCGTCTGGGGACAGAAATTACAGTCACGATGGGCGGAAGAGGCTTTACCGTGACGCTGGCGTTATCTATGCAAATGAAAAGGAGGCCTACCTGCTTCGGCCGTCTTTACAACCTTCGGATTACTACGGCCGAAGGCCGCTGGCTAACTACATCCGTAAAGGGAGGTCAATAGGAATCCGCGTGGTGAGAGGTTTTGACCAAGCCTTGTGGGATGAATTACATCCGAGCAAGAAGACGACCACCGCAATGAAAGCCAGGGAAGGTGTTTCTTCCGCCCAAGCAGGGATACCACCACAGTCACGTCAAAAGCTGGATCTCGAGCTGGCTTTGTCTGAGCGACCGCAAGTCACTGATCTCGTACTGGTTATTCATGGTATCGGCCAGAAGCTATCGGAACGAATCGAGACCTTTCATTTCACCCATGCAATCAACGCCTTCAGACGCGATGTTAACGTCGAGCTCGGTGCTGCCGACGTCAAACGCCATCTCCGACAAGATGCAGGGGGCATTATGGTCCTCCCGGTATGTACATTCGCGGTGATGTTTGCTCGCTCAGCTGACAGCAGAAGGTTAACTGGCGTCAACGCGTAAGCTTAGAAGACGAAGCTAGCGGTCTCGAAGCAGAGGAGGATCCTTCTATCAATCAATTCACACTAAAAGATATCACTCCCGACAGTTTACCGTCTGTACGTGGCATCATTAGTGATGTCATGTTGGATGTTCCATACTATCTATCACCGACCCACAACAGGAAAATGGTCGCAGCGTGTATCAATGAAGCCAACCGCATCTACCGGCTATGGTGTCTCAACAACCCAGGCTTTTCCAATTGGGGACGTGTCCACCTCATAGCCCATAGCCTTGGTTCAGTTATGGCAGTAGATATACTCAGTCAACAGCCAAGCTATGTCCCGCCTCATTTTGGAGAGCCATCATATCCAGAAGAAGATATACCACGCGACCATTTCATCTTCAACACTACCAATCTCTTCGTCTGTGGCAGTCCAGTAGGGTTCTTTCTTCTGCTCAAGAAAGCCGCTCTCCTTCCCAGACGCGACAGAGAAAAACCAGGAGCGGACTCGTACGCCACACCCGGCGTAGCTGGCGAGCAAGGAACATACGGATGCATCCCTGTCGACAACGTTTACAACATCATTAACCCGTATGACCCCGTAGCGTACCGCCTCAACGCCGCTGTTGATGTCTCATACTCCGAGTCGTTGAAGCATGCCATCATACCCAGTGCTAACGGCTCCTGGCTTGCTTTTTCGAACCCCTTTCGCAAAGCCGACACAGTACATGCGTCCCATCCCAGAGCCTCTGTCGCACGCTTGCCTTCGAATGTCGAACTCGAAACGCATGATTTCACGAGAGAAGAGATTGCGGAGAAGAGGGCCTATCTGCTCAATGATAATGGTCAGATCGACTACTTTCTCAAATATGGCGGCGGGCCGCTGGAGATCCAATATCTTACTATGCTGGGAGCGCATAGCAGTTATTGGGTAAGCAGAGACTTTGTTAGAATGATTGTAGTTGAAGTGGGGCGGGCGCCTGGGAAGGCAGGGACGGTGTTGGCTATGAGGGCGCAGAAGAAGAAGGCCGCAGTTATGTAGGGGGGAGGGGAGTTGTGTTTTCTGAGGCATCAGTGGGCATACTATCGCAACGTACAATCGGGAATAGAATGCGATACTATATTCCACGACGCAGCTGGGGTGCCTGGATTTGCCATTGATAGAACGAGGCATTGTCGCATAATGCTCGGTATAGAGTCGTGTTTTGGATGTTTTATCGTCTTTTTCGTACATCCTTCCCGCAGAAATTCAACAAGAATTTATGCCTCAAAATGCGCATGCACAAGTAGCAGTTTGTTCCTGCTACACTAGGACTCCGCTGTAAATAATACCAATCGACATCCGGTACACACTGAAAGTCCATAGACTAGGCCGGGGTCCAGTTTATATAAACGTTTATTTGCTATTAATAAAACGTGTTAGAAACATATTTATCACTTTACTATATTAGAAACCTACATAAATACAGGGGTAACGTGTTTCATAAGCGAGCGCCCTACCCAAGCGAGCGCCCCAGCATACACTGCCAAAGCGCATGTACAGCAACAACACATAATGTCTCAACAACACCGAGCTCAGAGAACCTATACTGAAGGTGACATGCAGCTTGCTATCTCTGATATCCAAAAAAATCAAATCAAAAGCCTTCGGCATACTGAAACAATCTACACTGTTCCTCGAAGGATGATACAATGGCGACATGCTGGAATGTGCTCTCGATGCGACTGCAAGCCAAACTCAAAGCGCCTGACAAAACTAGAAGAGGAGGTGATTGTAGAACATATACTTGATGAGAGTTTATATGGTGTGCCAGTATCGAAGGCAGATGTACGAGATATGGCCGACAGACTGCTAAGAGAGCGTGGTGGGAAGCCTACTGGCAAGAACTGGGTTGATAACTTTATCAAGCACATACCTGAGCTGCGAACACGATGAAGCTGTCCGTACGATTGCCAGCGAGCTACCTGCGAGGATCCAGTGGTTATCCGGCCTTGGTTCACTCTTGTTCAGTCGATGAAGGTGAAATATGGTATTGTAGATGAGGACATCTACAACTTCGATGAATCTGGCTTCCTAATAGGCAAGATATCATCTCAGCTTGTTGTTACAGGTTCAGAGAAACCTGGAAAACAGAAGAAACTACAGCCTGGTGATCATGAGTGGGTTATCCTGGTACAAGGTATCAGCGTAACAGGATATGTTATCCCACCCTTCATCATCTTTGCAGGCAAGGTTCTTATCTCCTCCTAGTTCGACAATCTACCTCGCGACTGGATTATTGAGGTCTCTCCTACTGGCTAGATTAATAATGATCTCGTACTGGCATGGCTCAAGCACTTCGACATGTATACGAAGACTCATACTGTAGGGGCATACAGACTGCTTATTATTGACAGGCACGAGAGCCACTGCTTAGTAGAATTCCAGGACTACTGCAAGGAGAACAAGATCATAGCTCTCTGTATACCTCCTGTCAGATGGTAAGCCAGTTTATGGATATCCCATCTGGGACTGGAGAGGAGGACTAGGAAGGTGTCTGTACCAGTACTGTCTGAGGATATATAGCTAGTGATTCTGCAGTGGCTAATGCCCTGTGCAGCCTTGATACCCAGAGAAGGAACATCAAAACCGATGTCAGGCCCCAGCCTCACACACACATACACATACACCAGAATACAATCAGTCAACCCATCCTTATTCAATCTTTCTGTCACCATGACATCTTCAGATATCATCAAATCTGACAATTAAGAGTCTCACTGCCTTTACCAATATGTCTACCAACACAATCAATAACCAAACTCAAGCCACTCTGGCTACCAGCAAGGACTGGACCTCCTGGTTCACCTAACTACAATCCAAGGCAGATGCATCGGACATCTGAGACATGATTGATCCTGATGGATTCAAGAAGTTCATGGAAAGACCTACTGCTCTACTCAAGCCTCAAGTCTCAGACTATGAACCTGTACTCTCAGCTATCCCCACTATTGAGACTGCTTCTTCTAACACCATGAGCACTAGAAGCCATACCCAACAATCTATCCAAGCTACCTCCATGAACAATGAAGCAATCGATCGCATTCCATCCAGATTCCTGTCAGACCTATCAACTTCAGGCCTCAAAGCATACAAGGATGACTTGGAAAACTGGAAGATGGAGATGGAGGCATACAAGGAAGAACGGAAAGAGTGGGAGAGAGAACAAACAAGTCGCAAAGATTTGGTCAAACACATCCAATCCACTGTCTCCAAGCATCTGCAGAAGACATGTTGCCGCTTTGGTACCTAACTGAGAGAGCAAATCAGACTCCTCAGAACCACTGTTGGAATTGAGGATGATGTGGAAAGAGACAAGGCCAGGGACCATTATCTGATAGCTCTGAGACCTATGAGATATGCCACCTCATGGGAAGGTTGGCTTGTAGAGTATGATGAGGCTGCCACTGAAGCTGAAGCTGAAGGGATCTCTGAAACTCTGAGAATTCATGATGTAGTCAAGGACTTCCTGACTGCAGTGCAGAAAGTTGCACCAATCTGGACATCACAGTTCAGAAAAGAACTCCAGAATCCAAGGATGTCTAGGAGACAAATGATGA
>NW_022986911.1:0-53483 GCF_010094085.1 Westerdykella ornata
GGTACAGACAGTTTCTCCCAGTCCTTCTCTCCAGTCCCAGATAGGATGTCCATAAACTAGCTTACCATCTGACAACAGTATTGATCGAACTCGGGTATTGCATGGCTACTGTGGCCATCTAGGATAAGCAGGTGATAGACTCCTGCTGTATATGACCTTGTGTCAGATTTGATGGTATCTGAAGATGTCACGGTGACAGAAAGATTGAATGAAGATAGGTTGACTGATTGTATTCAGATATGTCCTTGTGTAGGTGAGGCTAGGACCTGACACCAGTTTTGATATTCCTTCTCTGGGCACCAAGGCTGCGCAGGGCACTAGCCACTGTAGAATCACTAGCCATATATCCTCAGATAGTACCGATATAGACAGTTTCTCCCAGTCCTCCTCTTCAGTCCCAGATAGGATGTCCATAAACTGGCTTACCATCTGACACCTTGTTTGATTGTCGAAGTGCTTTAGCCAGGCTAGACCAAGCTAGTCAGTTGTCCAACTGTTGTCACTCACTGCAAGCATCCAGTCATCTGGGATATCATGATACTAGCTAGCCTGGTGCAGCTTTCCTGATAGAATGATGAGAGGTAGGAGTGTCCAGCCAGACACGTTGATACACTCGATTGTTGTAACCCAGTCACGATTGCTAGGCTGTACAGTGACTGCTCGACTAACAGTATCAGAGCTAGTCACGACCTTTGATGTGCTAGCAACTCCCATCATAAACCCTGTCTCATCGAAGTTATAGGTATCTTGATCTAGTATCCTGTATACCTGGCACATATTATCTACAAGCTTGAACCACATGTTAAACTTGACTGGATCCTGACAGAGAGCACGCTGGGAGTGCAGCTTCCTATCCCATTTAGTCTGGAGCTCTGGCTGAGTATTGACGAAGCGTGACACCCAGTTCTTGCCTATAGGCTTGGGGGGAGGCTGCTCGCCACGAGCAGCAAGCAAAGCATCTACCATTCGTCATATGTCGATGATATGTGATGGAAAACCTCGTTGGTCAAGGTCTAGGATCCAGCAAACAAGGGACTGCTCTTCAACAGGTGATAGCTTGCGATTGACAGATATAGTCTCGTGTCGTGAGGGGGTACCATTAAGACGCGTCTGGAGAGTCACTCTGGGCATGTCGTACACTGCTGCGAGCTTCCGTAAGGACTGACAAGGATTAGACTTGAAAGAGTGAAGAGCAAGGCTAATTCTGCCCTCTTTTGATAGTAATTGAGCTTGTGGTTATCGAACCATGATCAAAAAGGTGGACGTGTTTTGGCACGGTTTGGTGGGGTGGCCAGCTCGGTGGTGTGGCCAGCTCACTGGTGGAACACGTTACTAGATATTTCGCTGACTAATACTATAAACGAAAACTAGCCACATCACGCTAGTTAGAAATGTGGCTGATACCCTTGCTTAGGTCACTTCCGCGTCCTCTTCACTTAACATCGCCTTCGCGATACTCCCTCACTTTCTCGTCGCGCCGCAAGAGAGCTATATTTCACCCTGCTTCTCTTACTCGGGGGCATGCTTGCTCCTTATTGGTTTGGCCGTCATGGCTAAGTCGTACGTCGTCCTCTCTAAAGTAGTACCTAGTTGGCCTGCAAGCTATAGCGCGACACGCGTTGCACGACGCGCGCTGCAGGCATAGAAGTTCTAAAACAATTGCTAACAAGAATATAGTGGATCCGCGAGGCATTTCATTGACCTTACACTTGATGATGACGACACAAACGTCGATGTTCCTGCGGTGGCGGCACACTTGACCAAAGGACCCAGTGATACATGGACGAAACCTAACGACGCGGGGCCTCCTCCTATACGATCCCGACTATCGCACCCGCCTCTAAAACACACGACACGTACACCTAATAGGCTTGAACGAGCAAGTTTGGCCAATAGTGACGCCGCTCTCAAGGATTCAGGCTTGGAATCTTTTCACAAGCATACAACGCCAAACAGCACTGTGCCGTACATATCGCCTGAGCACACGCTTTCTACTGTCTCTAGTATGCCTACAAGCGCCAAGGGCAGCGGACTTCTGGACGCGGTGGGCAACGGGGTTCATAGCGGGCGCACTGGTAGTGGAAGCACAGACATCCACAGGCAGAAGAGGAGGAAGCTTTCGTCGCATGGAAATGCTGGATTGAAATTGAAGTCTATGAACGGAGCGCCGACACTGCATACTCTTCGAATCGGACTTAATTCCCGCGACAGCAGATCCAAAATACCCACCGACTTGTTAGTAGCTGAGACACACTCACTGCATATTACAAGGGCTCCAGATGATGAGGTTGCATTGACGCCGGCCACTACGCCTCTGTCAGATGAGAGTCATGCAATTATACCTGTCGAACCTGAGCTTCAATCTTCAGATTTTGAGAAGCTAGGTTATGGTCATGAGAGGGATTCCAACGAAGACATATCTGCCGGAGATGCCGATGACCGATTTTTGGAGAGTTACCGAGCTCGGAAGTCCGAATCGAGGACTTCAGGCTCTACCGACGGGTTGCAACACCAGTCCTTGCAAGCCCCTGCCTATTCTAACGAAGGGGTGGCCCCGTCTAGGGCGGAGATAAGAGAGAGTGTAATCGATCTGGACCTTGCTAAGGTAACGGGAATGGCGCAGCGAGCATCGACTCAACTAGCAGATTCTGAACGAGCCGGTAGCCTAACGACGGACTCAAAGAGAAACAGACAGTTCACGGCACAAGACAACGATTTGATGGTTTATTTGAAAGAAGTAAAGGGCTTAGGGTGGGGGGAAATAATGCAGGAGTTTCCCGATCGAACCAAAGGCGTGCTCAACACCCATTATTGCCGCAAAATCAAAGGGAATAATTGGATGTTAAATCGCTTGACTCTGGAGCTGCCCCCTAAGTATGCTGCTGAAGCTGAGGTATTGTGGCCCGCCTTTCGCAAAAGACTGGGGTTGCAACATTCCCCATCCGCCACGGTCCCGTTAAGACATGAGGGCACACCAAACGATATACAGGATCAAACATTCCTTCCTCAGCCAGCACGTCCTGGAGGACGCCCTCGCAAAGAGGCTACGACCGCGATATCACTATCAAAGACATATCCTTCTGCTGTCTACAACTCAAGCTCTGACTATGACTCAGCGCCTCGTCAAGGACCCGCTCGTCCTCAGCGCAGTGTAGCCTCAGTCGATTATACCTGGCCTCGGCGCCGTCGGCGACCACAGACGGCAGAAGACTTTGACGAGGACATAGTAATTGAAAAAGCGGAAACCCCTGACTTGGAGCATCTACACGGTTCTTTAGCTGTCGAAGATGACGTTGTGCTACCTGTGGATGAACCAATGGACTTGGTGTTTGACCTAGAGGACGCCCGATTAGCCGTAACAGGTGGAATTGTCCCCTATCTTTCATTTTCGCAGCGAAAAGTTATTCAAGACGGCTCTCTGGAAGGGGAGTGGGATCAAATCGCCAGTAGGGGTTGGCAAGGGACCGTCCTGCACGTGGATTTTAGTCGGGAAGAGATGGAGACAGTGGAAGACTCGCTTCAACAGATTGTCGGGGATGCCTGTCAACGGTCTGGCAATATTCGGAAACGACTAAGAAGGACACTGTTCAACCTACCTGAACCGAAGCTCGTGCGGCTTTCCCAAGCTGTACGGCGGAAACTCCAATCAAGAGATGTATCAAGCATAGATGCCTTCATTCAGGATGCCGCGGCCGGCAAGCTGTCTGTTTCTCCTCACATCCAGCGAATTGGGGCTGCACGACCAAAGCGGACTTGGAGTTCGAGTGGCAGGACGTCCACGTCTTCACTGCTTCGTCACCGTGAATTTGGGCTCCAAGCACGCAGAGGCTGGAGCGCTGCTTCAAGGCCATTGAGTTACAGCTTCAGGAATAATGTCTATGACACATTGGGACCTACGCTATCTTACACAGGAGCATCAGGTGACGTAACCACCGTCGCGTGGAGTCCTGACGGACTAAACTTCGCTGCTGGCGCAGTCTGTGTGACTGATCGTGATTCAATGCAGTACAACAGACCAAACAACCTTTTGTACGGCGATGTGGTGAAGCAGACCATACATGAACTTGCAGAACACCGTAGGGAGAGGAAGAGGCCCGAGTCGGGTCCCAATTCCTCAGAGGAGATGCACGTCTCGCAAGATCCTTATCTCTATTATACAGTGTCTTCCGTCGCCTTTTCTGCGGATGGAGACTGGATGTTTGCTGCAGGCTATGATCACACGGTTACAGTGTGGCATACGCGTGACAGAGGGAGCGGTGAGCGATTTCAGCCAAAGCTTTTTAAGGCACTTGAACATAAAGCCAAAGTGGATATTATCGCAGTGAGCCAGCACAACACTCTGGCCACTGCTGCTAATCGATGGGAGAAAGCTATCAAAGTCTGCACAGTCGAGGGCAATTTTTCGCCTACAACATTCTCGTCAACAAAAGGGCATCAGCGACCCGACCTGAAGATTCTACCCACGGCGTTAAAATTTGAACCGACTTATGGTCGCTTGCTACTTGCTGGTTTTGGCGCCAATAGGTCCGAAGACCGACTCGATACCACCGGGGACATATGTCTTTGGGATGTGCAAACGCAGCAAGAAATCATGGTTTATGGCTCCACTGCAAACATCTTTGATGTGGCATGGGCCCCAAACCGTGCCTTGACATCCGTGTTTGCAGTAGGCTGTGTAGCAAGTGGGAATGTGAATAGGGGCACCCGCTCGCTCGTGCGTCTCTATGATGGAAGAGGGTTTGAAAAACGCACCAAGATAATGGAGGCCGAGTGCCCAGCACTCGACATGAACGATGTTGTTTTCTGGTAGGTCAGATCGCACCACTCACCTTCACCAACTAATTGTCTCGCAGTCCATACGACGAAAATCTCATCGCCGCTGGCTGCACGTCGGGTCATACCTACGTATGGGACTTGCGTAAACCAGATCAATGGCTTTACCGACTCCAGCATGGTAAATCGCTGATGCCGCTTGATGAGGGAGTGTCTCGTGAGGTCGTAGATACAGGCGTGCGCTTCCTGTCGTGGGGCGACAACGCCACTCGCCTGTACACTGGCTCCTCTGATGGAGTAGTTAAAGTCTGGGATGTTGCGCGCGCACACCAGGACGTCTTCGTCAGAGATCTTGTAACTCTCAACTCGGGAATCATGAGCGGCGCCTTCAGTCCAGACAACAGCCGGCTACTCCTTGGTGAAGTTGATGGCTCGGTCAATGTGCTAGAGGTTGGGAACAATGACCGCTCTGTAAGAGACATGGAGAAGATGACATATGTCCCATACAAGGAGGACGTCAACGAGGCAGTCCTGGCTGAGCATGGCACAGAACCTGCTGCGCAGCTTCTTGCTAGCGGAGAAATGGTCAACGTTCCCTTTGGAGGTTTCCCCGTCCGCCAAGCTGTCCAGGGCCCCAACTATCGCGGCCCTTTCGATACATCTGCCGATGCATCATATCTCAGGTCACAAGCCAGGAAGTTCCAATTGGGACTTGCAGAAACCTCACAGAGTTGTGACGTTCCTTCTTGCGGCAACACGTCCATCCTGAGAATGACAGCCGAGGAGCGGGGCGATTCAGGACGTAGTGTTGACCGAATTCCCGACGAACTGCGCAAGCTCTGGAGTATAACTGAATCGGAACAGGCTGCTTTCCATGGCAAATCGAAATGCCAGAACCCTGCTTGTGGACGACCAGCTCGACCGAAAGTCGCCTTTGGCAGTGAAGCACAAAAGCAGCTCTGTGAGCGTTGCAGCTTTGGCTGCTTTCGATGTGGGGGACTGTGTAGAATTCTAAACCCTGGAACTGATGACAAAGTTGTTTGTCAGTCTTGCCTGGAGGCTTGGGAAATAGGAGCGTTGGGATATGAGGCTATTGACGATGATGTCCTGGCAGCAACGACTTTGGAGCTTCCTGTACCGCAATTATCTCGTTGGAAGAGAGCCGTGGAGCGGGAAAAGGAACGTGATGAGAGGAAGGGCACGAGCTGGGGGGATGAACTGAATGCTCTAAGCGACTACTATTTTGGGCTCACGGTGCAGGAAGAGGAGGATGACTATTGACAACTGATCTGGGAGGTGGGTGACGGGCTGCTGGCGGAGGTTGGCAAAGCACGTTGAGCCTTACGGTTCTGAGACCAGCTGGTGTTCAAGTGTGAAGGTGAACCAGCGTTGTATATTAGCTGATGCCCACCAGTACCGCAGCATCGCTGCGTTCTGTTCCCGTGGGAAGGTTGAGCAGTTGGCTGGAGTCTTGCGTGCTTCAACGCTTCACGAGGTTGACGGTGTTCGCATTGTCCTATGCAATATGATACCCTTCGGACAGACGTCTCATATTTTCATGTGTTGACATCGGCGATCTCATTCACACATTACGCATCGGTGGCATGGTATAATCACCCCTAATGGCGCGTCTCTGCCAGTTCAGCCTACCTAGCACTGGTACCGATTTTACTAACGAACCAAGATAGATACAGATCGGAGTACATCACTTAATTTATGCGTAGGCCAATAGTCATTCTGGAGTTCGAATGACATCTGGAAAGGACCGAATGGGTCCATACGCGTCGCAATTACACCGAAGCGTCACGCTAATGCGCACAAGAACATTCGAAATCGGTCGGTCGATGCCTCCTACCGTTCTACTTGTTTCTCCTACACGTCTACTGTGTTCGCCTTCTCCATATATCCACCTGGTCTATGTCTTCACTGCAAATTGTGCCCCCTCCCAAGCAGCCCCCTTCCAAACAGCTATAGTGAACCCCTCACGCGATATCCATTAATTGTAATATTGACATCAAAACGTAACTAAGGCCCCACAACATGGCTGCACATCGACGTATCCTTACGAGGAGTGCCGCCAAAATAAGACAAATGTTGTCCACTCTCTTCAAAAAGCGCACTTGTAGTGAGTCTAAAGCCCTCTCCCTCATCTAGCCCGGCATGCTAACAAAGACTACAGATACTCCAGTGCCCAAGACATGCTACGTCTGTCTAGAAGAGAGTTCGAGAGTAGACCTTGTACGCACCTGTCCGTCGCATTTTATCTGCAGGGACTGCGTACCTGCGGCTTTACAAAACCAAATTCCTCTTTCCTGCCATAGCGCATACAGGATCCCGCCAGAGAGATTTCGAGGAGAAGTCGATAAAACACTTATCAAAAAGTATGAGGAAAAATTAGAGGGAAATGACATCCCTGTTCGACTGCGCGTGTATTGCGCTTCACCCCGGTGTTCGAAGCTCCTTGCACGTCATACCCACCGACACACTCAACAAGTACATTTCGCCAAGTGCGATTGCGGCAAGAAGACTTGCCTCACCTGCAAGAGTCTCCTCGGAAAAGTCAACGGTCATATCTGTGTAAGCGATACAGATGCGAACGGTCGACCGATTTGGCTTCCTCAATACACCAGCACTTTCCGCGCAAAACCCTGCCCCAATTGCCGGATTGTTATCGAACACATGGAATGGTGTAACCGCATCATTTGCCCTCATTGCGACCACAGTTGGTGCTTTGTTTGCTTGCGGCCAGAAGCGAGGACTACAGGTGATTATGGGCTGCACGATTGTCCACTTCAAGGCGATCCTGAGTGTGACTATGACGAGGAGGGGTACGAGAAGTCCCCACGAGGCATTCATCGAGACACTGGTCTCCCGAGACCCACCAACACTGTGATGGCAGATTCACATGATCCACCGGAGGTCGGCGTAATTGACGGAGGGGATCGACCATGACCACTACCCCTTTCCACTTCCGACTGAACGCGGCCCCGCACCTCCTCCGTGCTGTAGGTTTCCACGTCCGATCAAGCAGTGAAGGCGCTGCACAGATATAACGGCTCTTGCAATAAGCTTGATAGCGGCTCTGTCTAGGCATACTACTCCTTAATGCAAGAGCCGTGTTGTGGCTTAATCAGATTGCTGGCAATTGGTTTGCGCTGAACACGCAATGAAACCTGGTGAAACCGACAAGCGCACAGTAGTGATCCATTAGACATAGGAGAAAGCAAGTTATGTGATATTAGTAAAGTTGTTTTCGCCTTGTTTTACTTCTCCGTTATTAGTGTATATCTGTCCCTGTAGCATACATCTCCATGTCTCATCTACCCCTATGCTGTAGGACACCCAAGCTGTGGAAAGTTGTGGGTATTCACGGTGGTCGGCGTGCAGACTCCATTGAACACAGTGACGCCCTCAAATTTGGCTTGTGCGCCGCCCTTGTTTGCCGGAAGCTGCTTCTTACTTTCCGCAGCCGCTGTTTTCCTGCAATACATATCGCCACTGCATGCCGCACCCGCGCTGGAGCAACGGGGCAAGCAAGCCGGGAGGAACCTTATCGCCCCGCTGACAGGACATGTGACGGGAATCTGGGAGCATTGCGTAGTGCCTCCGCACACCCCGTTGGCCGGGCATGCAACGATCGAGGTACTACTGATTGATGCCCGGGTCTTGAGGTTGACGAGGTCAGTTGTAGCGTTTATAGCCATATCTTGCGTCTGGACGTTGCCCAAAACCGTGAAGTCGACGACAGGTCCCTGGGCAGTCCGCGGAGGAGGGGATTTTAGAGCAGGGGCGTCGCGTCGTGAGGCATAACCGGTGGAGTCTTCGACACAGAGAGAGGGATCATCCCAGGTTGCAGCAGCGGCGTCGCGCCAAAGCCTGGTCAGGTTGTAGACGTTGTCCAGGGTGTAGTAAATACGGCAGTCGGCGGCTTCGTAGCGGAATTGCAGGGGAATGCGGGCCTCGTCACCTTCACGGATCTGGTCGCGGATATTGAAGCCTGCGTAGTTGATCCACATGCCGCGGTCGTCGCGAGACGGGAGGCTTGCTGCCACTGCCTCATTCTGCAGTACATCTTTGACATTTGTAAAATCGTAGTCGAGACTCTCGGCTGAGTACAGGCGAGCACCACGGTTGCCGCTCGCGGTCTGCATAGGTCCTTTGGCAGGGCGTCCGCCCGCTACGATGGTCTTCACGCCAGCTTGTTGCATAAGCTCTAGGAAGTAGGCGCAAGCGGAAGAACAAAGACCGTCCGTCAAGATCACGATGTTCTCTGGATCCCAAACTTGAGCTGGAACGTCCGTTTCGGCGGAGATCCCGTATCCGAATGGGATCCAGTTTTGGAACGCCGAGGAATCGAAGACCTGGTCACTGAGATTGTAAAGTTGCTTCACAACGAGTCAGTCATTGCCTTCATCCTTTGTGAGGGGCACTTACCGTTCGGGAGAATGCATCGCCATTCTCAGAAAGGGGGCCGTAATATTCCTCCCACGAGCTAAAGTTGTTTCCTGTTTCCGCATTGATTCTGTTCGCGACCCACTCGGAACTGGCGAAGTACCGGTACAGAGGGTCCTCAGCGCCATCATCCCCGGTCTCAAGACTGCTCCACCATTCGGAATATGTGCGGCCCAGAATATTGGCGAGTTCGTGGCTGCGAATCCGGCTTCCTGTCCAAGGCTCCCTTCCATAGAAGAATCTCTTGAAAGTAGAGAGCGCCAGGAACTGCAAGCCGCCCGAGTTCTGTTGTAGATCGATAACAATGCGTGAGATGTTCAGACTCGTTGCATTGCCGATGAACTGATCCACGGCGATGAAAAAGCTGTTTGTATCATTTCCTGTTGCGTAGAAGCTTGGAAGACTGAGCACGCCAGTGGAGATGTCATCGAGGAAATACCCCGTCACTACTCCGCCTCCGGTAATCTCCAGGTCATCCTGGACAATATCTGGGTTGTTTGGGAATGCACCGTGACTCGTAAGGCACCAGTGTTGCTCTGATGCGTTTCCATTTGAGCAGCCATAGTCTGGCGGACTGGTGTCTTCCACTGAATCATCGCCAGTTACACCGTCGCCCGAATCGTCCTCCGGTGTCTCGTCGGGCCACCACTTTGGGTTCTCCTCGTCATAGCTTTCAGGCAAGAACCCAAGCACAAAGTAGTTGTAAAAGTCTCCAGCGGTAGTGAGGGGTCCGGTAGAGTCGATGGCGGCGTACGTAGCAAGCCAATAGGTCTCGATCGAGGAGCCATTAGCAAAGGTGAAGTTCAATTCATTCCCTGGATAGAATGTTGCTGTCCGGAGAACACTGAGGTCGCCGAGAATATCGCGGGACGGGTGCTCCATGAGCGCATTCCAGTCGGCATGAGGCTCCAGATAGCCTTCGGAGTTGAGCTCGGCAAAGGCGGTCAAATACTCCACTACATCCACACCGTTGATCCGAGTCACAGGGGATGGCTTCCATCCTTGGTCTCGACTAGATACGACGTCACCCTGCAGGTAAATGGCGGGCTCTTGTTTTCCATCAGCAGAAGCGGAAACGAGACCATAAGGTGATGTAAAGGCAAAGGGTGCGAGAATTCCTGCGCTTAGGTAGACGTGCGCATCATGGATCCGGTTTATGAGTAACTGCACTTCCGCTTCAAAGGCGTATTGGTTTTTGTATGCGCCTGACGCAACTTTGTCTTGTATGGCCTGCAGTTCCTGGAGCACGTCGACAGGTGGTTGCTGGTAACCCTCTGGGGGATTCTTTAGGTATGCGAGTGTGCTCTGGAATTGAAGTGTTTGGTTAAAATAATTCAAAAATCGCGTAGCTACGGAGTCGATGAAAGGGACGCTTTGCAGGCATTCGAAAACATCGGACGCCCAGAATTGGGTATAGCCTAAACTCACAGTTGTTAGGACAGCGCTGACGTGAATGCGCGAACCGTGACTTTACCTTGTTCATGAGCAACTATAAGATCACCACAAACAGTATTTGCGACATCTGGTGGACCTGGCGGTATTAGCGACGGTATCTGTGGTCTTGACAATGCAACGGTAAACAACGATAGCAATGTAGAAATATAAAAGAACGACATTGCGATTCTTGAATGGCGAACGCAAACAGCAGGCGAGTTGGGGGGCCATACTGATGGTGATAAATACTTCGTATTGTAGGTACAACCACTCATTGAAGCTTGTTTGAGCCCCCTAAGCACATTTCCCTCTTCCGTCCTAGGGCTGATCCCTCTTCCCGTTTCCCTAAGCACATATCCCTCTTCCGTCTGTGGCGCCTGCGTCCCCCTGCTCGGCGACCAAGACACAACGCACTGGGTAGGCTCCGCACCAATCATAGGATCAGGCGAAATGGAAGATGTAAGCAGCCTTTGCAAGGCAATGCCGTGACATGTTGATGTAGCACAGCGGCAATCCCTGCGCATCTAAGTAAGGCTCAAATTCAATTGCATGTTTGAGCCAGAGTCTTAATCTTAATTCTTTGCTGCTCGAATCTCTATCCGGCTGGTGAAGAGCATGGAGCATTTCCCCTAGTTTCGTAACAATTTCCTAGAGAAGCTTTTTGGGTTGTGTAATTGTCCGTCGTCGCGGTTCTCAAGTCTACCTAAGCATCTTGGTCATGAAGTGCTTTTTACGCTAGGTTGAGCCTTCGGTTGTTGCCTGTGCTGGGCGGCTTCTCCCCAGCACTTGTGGGTCATCAGGACCTGTATTTAAAGGCCTGCTGTCTGGGCATCCCTTAGGGGAGAAGCCAGAAAACGGCTGAGTGGGGGCTGAGACCAGTCAGCGTCGCATTACATACCAGCCCAATCCGATCAGGCTCTCACCCCGTGGACGCTAGCCTCTTATGATCATTGATAAGCAAACCCCAAGATTCCGGGAACCTCTCAACACTCTGGTTCCTCAACTGAAGGGCAAATGTAGCCGCAGATATGGCAGACCCATTTGGCTCGAGCCGACCTTTGTGGCATCCCTCTCTCCCCGTCCGTGACCATTATAAACTGCCGCCCGACGTGTTCTATCCACTGCTGGAAGACTTCCTCCAAGATGAGAGATATACCAAGTGGGCCGCAGGCTACAAACCATGGAAGCTACATTGTTTCGGTAGTCCTGGATGTGGGAAGGCAAGTAGCACTGTCTTGTCGGAACACTTGGGGAGACGATAAATTCTAATAGGCCTAGAGACCACGTTTGCAGCCATGGCGGTTGAGAAACTACGGAAAAGATATCAAGGCACAGATGTCCGTCTTGCGTCCATTTTCATACAAGACCCTGTCTTTCATGACCATACCGCGTTCATCGAAGACCTGTTGGCGTGTGTGTACTCGCAGCTTGCTGTGGTGCCTGATCTTGGGAATTATACTCCTACGCTGCCTCACGATTACATTGAAGCCTGTAGCAACGGCTTGCCATTCTTGGATAGGGTCGAAATCATTCGGAGAGAGTTGCATAGCTTACTTCGGGTTAACCAACATAACTTTCTCGTGCTTGACGGTTTCGATAACTTGGACGCTGCGGCACGATTCCTCTTGGACCACGAGCTGAAGCACCTGCGCAATCTATCGTTGCTAGTCACTCGCCGGTTTCCCGCATCTCGAATGCCAAAAGAAGATGTTATATGTGACCACTGTCTGAAAACAGACCTCCTCCTCTACTGGGAATGCCAGGATTGCTCCGAGGATGAAACTCCTCAATACTGCAATGACTGCCACGAAGCATCCGTTCCTTGCCAGAGAGGTCATTCGTTGAATTTTGCAGAGCCTTACAGCCGTGTTGACATGGACATCAGCATGCCTTACATGCGCATCCAATCATATGTGGAAAAAACTTCTGGAACAGCTCTGGATCGGTATATTGAGCGTGAGGTCTGCAATCGATTCGGGCTTACCGAAAACACTGATATATCTGCGCCAGAGTATGTCATCGATGTTGCTGGCTCTATCAGTGAAAAGTCCAGGGGCAATATCAACATAGCTAAGCTTCGCCTCGACGAACTGTACGCCGAAGAGACAGCAGCAGGGAGCACCAAAGTCAGCGACAGACTGCCTCGCAGCATCATAGCCTATTTTGACTCCGAGATTGCACGCTTGGGGGACCAAAGCTCTTCAATGCGTAACCTCGCTTTGGCTGCCATAGCTGCGGTAGCTGAGTACGGGGATGGGAGAGGCATTTCCGTTGAGGAACTCGAGCAACGGACGCGCACAGTAAGGGCCAATCATCCCATTCGTAGTTTGGAGGACATTCTGTGCGCGGCGAATGGTCTACTTGCAATGCAACCATATGATCCTCAGATCTTCGTGGCCTGCTATACACTAGATTTCCTATACTATACCCAGGAAAACTACAACGAGGCCCTTTATAGAGCCAAGGCGAGCGTGGATGGGCCCGCGTTTCCTGAGGACGGCGATGCGACAGGGCTAGAAGAGTTGGAACGGAGCATGGCCGGAATGACCTGTTCGCCAAACATTTCTGGTGGCGCTTTTGGATCGATAAAGCAGGAGAGTGGGGGACTCAGGTCTGGAATTGACAGCGGGTATGGCTCTGCGAGCTCTTCGCGGCAAACCACTACGAACAGCGATTTTCCAACGTTGAGCACCCTGAACCCTGACGGTGTTTCTGGCCGTATTGGCATCGACCTTGAAGCTTCACGCCGCAGCGAGGATGCCAAAGTGCTTGACGGGCCGTCAGATGATGAAAAAGTAGTGGAATATGCGGGATCTCTGAACATCAGGGTATGCCCCTTTTGCGATGAGCAAATCTTGCGCAGCGAAGCACTCCAGGGACCTCACCACATATCGTTCGATTCGCTGAGAGGAAGTGTCCGAAGTCGCTGCGCATTCTGCTCTGACCTGTACCGCGGCATTCTGTCTCCAAGTGGAAAATCTTCTACCGTCCAAGACGACAACAGATGGCCTCAATACTATTGGAATGTCCGTACTACTGGAAGAACAGACAATGGCAAAGCCTTCATGACGGTTATCTTCCGAGCCACTGAGGGCAATAGCCGTACTCAGCAACAACTTAAAGTCAAGACATATCATCTTCTCATCGAGAAAGCAATTGGTAGTATCCCAACTGCAGCAACGTTAGGGCCTTCAACGAATCCCAATATATCTGGCGGAGCCCAACTCAAAAGGTGGATATATACCTGCAATAATTCTCATCCACATTGCTACAAGCACCGCAGCGGTGCGTTCGTTCCCAGCCGTCTTGTGGATCTCCGTAGCGGGGACATGATTCGCGTTGTAGATACACGGGTATCCGGATTACGGACTTCCTATGGAACGTTGTCGCATTCATGGGGTCCCCCGAACTTCCTCATTCTTACTCAACGGAATAAATTCCAGCTCATGGGCCCTGGCGTCCGGATTGATGAACTCTCCATCAATTTCCAGCAAGCCATTGCGGTGGCGAGGTTCATTGGCTTGGACTACATCTGGATTGACAGTTTGTGCATCATTGTAAGCCTCCATTCGACAATACAATCATCCTTCCCGCTAACTTGTGTTTTCAGCAAGGACCTGATGGAACCTTCCGGGAGGACGGGATGCTCATGCACCAGGTTTATCGTTGCAGCTTTTGCAACATAGCCATCGCAGACTCGGCGGATAGCAAGGGTGGCATTTTCCGCGACAGAAATCCCAACGATGTCCTGCCAGCCTCATATGTGTCCGACGGTAAGGGCAAGCTTGACAAAGGAACATGGAGGATACTTAGTGCGGATTTCTGGAAAGAAGAACTGCTGGGTACGAAACTCTACACACGCGGATGGGTCTTCCAAGGTATGTCATGCCTCAATTACTCTGCTGGTGATGGGCGAATAGGTACTAAGAGACTTGGTAGAACGTATGCTCTCACCAAGAATTTTACACTTCGCCGCCAATCAGATCTTCTGGGACTGCAGTACACTTAGCGCCTGTGAGGTCCTGCCCGAGGGGCTTCCGCATTCCCTTGATGGACTCGCATCAACTGATCGCCACTGGCGAGGCCGTATCCAAGCCTCAACTTTGTCGACATCTCTGGAGTCTGGCTCTGAAAATGAAGATCCCGCAGCACTCACAGGATCTAATGATGCTTCGTTGGAGACCTTCTGGCAAACTGCGCTTCAGAACTACACATCCTGCGCCCTAACAAACCAAGGCGATAAGACCGTCGCAGTATGGAGTATCGCAAAAATCGTTCGAGATGTTCTAAAAGAAGAATATGCTGGTGGCATGTGGGAGTTTGCCCTGGAGGAGCAATTAGCCTGGCGTCTGAGGGATAGTGGGACTGCCAATACCAGGATACCGGAGCTGCAGGCTCGAAACCCGAGCTGGACTTGGGCGAGCGTAAAGGGTACAGTTGTTCCTCACGAGAGAGTGGTACCGCCAAGGTGTTACACAGTCACAGGCTTGAATGGTCAGGAAAGTGTCAAGCTGAGAGTGAAAGAATATGCCGACAAAGACAGTGAGCCACAGTTGGCGAGCGGAACATTGGAAATGGCAGGATATATGGGCACGGCGCGCCTGAAGCCGTCACGTTCAGAGTCTAAAGATCATGAACTCGAACTCGTGACACGAGACGGCAGAAAATACAAAGTGGGTGGATTATTCGACGTTCATCTCGACGAGGTTTCCAGCGAGGATGACGGGCCCACTCTGGAAATGGAGTTCATCTTGCTGGCGGCAAGCTGTATATCCGAGTCTGGCATGCCAGTGGACGACAATGACGAAAAGGAGTACGAAGACGAGGACATCAATCAGAGAACATACACCGGAACGGCATTGCTTCTCGTATCGCACAAGGAATATGCTTCACGGCAATACGCAAAGTACCGCGCCCTGCTCAAAGAGGTTGTAGCTCGCTCGCCAAACTACCTCATTCCAGATCCCCCTTATGGAACTGGCAAATCATTGGTTGAGCAAACGGAGGATATAAGAAAGCTTGTTGAAGTACTCACGTCGACTGAGAAGCGGGAGGTTGAGGGGGGTTTGGGTCTTGATAGGTGCTACAGGAGAGCAGGGGTTTTTATATTCCAGGGTATGAAGCGGGATATGTGGAAGTCCATCAAGGCCGGTGGAAGGACTGGAATTCGGCTTGGCTGATAGCTAGGTGCTGTATCCACAGAATCCTTCCCTTGAACGGGTGGGTCTTACCCATATGCTGCTGCACGGGTGTACTTTCCGAGTATATATTAGTGACTGGTGCGTCTCTATAACTGTTATGCGGAACGCTAGTTATCAAGGGGCGCAACGGGGTACTTTCGTAGGTGCATTATATATTGTTGCAGTAGAATAGACGTGAGTGTTTGATCGTACTGTCAGCTTTGACAAACACAAGTCCGAGGAATTGTTTTTGAAACTCTCTAGTCTGCACTCTATATCTAGGGACGTGAAGGATGGTTTTGCGACCGCTCTCGCAGCACAGAGCCTGCTTTGCTTAGAACTGTCTAAGTCAATTGTCAAAGTGCAAAGGAGACATTACTGCCCTGGTATAATAGGGGCCTTTGGTTAGGTTAATGTTTTAAGCAGACAGCCTCTCTCTACCTAAGCCTCAACGTCCCGCTGCACTTCCTCTGTACTGCTGTTTCGTAGTTTTACCGAAACAGCTAGCAGATGCAGCAGTATAACGGCCGTTGCAATTTGCTTTACAGCGGCGCTATCTACGTATAATAAGCTCTAGAATAGTGCTCTACGTAAAGCAGGATTAAGTAGTAGCTGATTAAGTTGCGCGCTGACTTGGTAACATCCCCTCTGGAGGAATGGCAGGGGGACGTTGAGGTAGTAGACATAGATATCTTGAAGCGGTTGAAGGTATGTAGATTTGGTAAGCTGCTGCCTTACATATCAAGGCTTGAAACAAGCTGATTGGTTTTACAGTACACTCACAAGCAAGACTCCGCCTCTGAGGATGCATTGGTCGCTGCCTACTAATCTAATTTAAATGAAATCCTGCCGCGCGCCCAATTCGATTGGAAAAGAGGCGTAGTCGTTGGCCTACACGAGAGGGACGCACTATATATGAGAAATTTCTAGTGCTTTCAGCTACTCGTCTCCCCGCCACGAGTCACTCTCAACGTGCTGGACAAGGTCGACTAGGACGATACATACGATCCCGATCACGAGCTACAGAAGCAGGTAAACTAGTTCTCTATGGCATAGAGCCTACTAATCGGCTCGTAGAATGTGTTCCCTCTTGACAACTACAATCCATTACAGAGGCTGTCCTGAATCATGCGATACTACAGTCACTCGGTTGGTGAAATGCCAGGACGCTGAGAACTCTGGGAACGTTTGTGCGAACCCGACTCAATCTTACGGGGGCAAAACCACGGCTCGCCAACAGTGCCCCAACCATCGGGATGAAGGGTATTCTCAAAGCTAGTTGCTATATCTCGAGCCTCCACTATATAGCAGTGGGTGGGCGGGGGTTGTGATCTGTCGCCTGGAGAAAGCTGTTGATGGTCGCATTTACTGGCTGAACCGAGGCAAGTTTAGAAAATGGCTTGCAGGATGAGATTGAACCCCCAACAAACACACTTACATGGAGGGTTTTGCGGCCGAATAGTCAGACACTCCTTGATATCTCTGAATGAACATGATCACCCTTAGCCGATTGATGAGTCTCCATCTTGCTCGCCCTAGCTTGGTAGATCCCAGAGCTACAGGAACAAGAGACTACGCGGTAGAGATTCGGGAATCTCCATGCGGATCCAATTTGTCCACAAGGTCACGGATCAGCTCTGCGGAGCGGGCCTCTTGTCGCCAGCATAACTCGATAATCCTTCGGCAGGGTACGCCCGCCAGATCCGGGAATTCTCCATTTAGATATCTTTTCTCTACCTCACCGTCCGGCAGGTCGTCGAACGGCGCCTTCCCCATTACAATGTAATAGATAGTCGAGCCAAGGGCAAATAAGTCCTCTTCAACTGATGGCGGCTTCCCCGGTTTCCAATCGGGATCTGGTGCCATGTATCTTGCTCCAGGGCATACCATCGCCCGAGATCCATCGAGGGAGGAACCGCTGAAGTCGGCAATCTTGAGGCTTAAATCTGCGTCTAGTAAGAGGTTGTGGGGCCCGACATCGCAGTGGATTATGCCCGCGGAATGCAGGAGGTGCAGCCCTTCGGCTGCTTGCGCTATCCAACAGAGTCGTTGTTCCGGCGAGATCTCCTCGTGGTGAGATTTCAAGTACTCCTCGAGCGTGCCATTGGGCATATACTCCAGTGTCAAAGTATGGGCCTCCGGGTCCCAACCCTTCAGCTTCACCAGCCGAGGATGTTCCCCCAGTCTCTGATATATCTGCGCCTCGATCGCGATTTCCCTCCGGCAGTCTTCCTCTCGAATGTCACCAGCCCAGGGAGTTTTGATGATGTCGCCTGATGGCAATCGCTCCACTAATGATGTCGTTCCGCCGGCTATAAATTCGCCTTTCCCGTCGATGATAAACAAGTCGTCGGGAAGTTGGAGTGCAGTATTGGCCGTGTTCTTTTCGGGATTCATGTCTGCCGACACTGGTAGCTTTGAAATGGTGTCTGGGTTCCCGCCTATCGGCCTGGCAGTCGAGAGCTCGTTCAGCATGGGGTTAAGAGCCGGGGCTTCCTTACCGACCGAATCTTCTTTTGTCTCAGAAGACGGAAACCCATCCATGGAGTGTGGCAATTAAG
Source organism: Westerdykella ornata (assembly GCF_010094085.1). Lineage (NCBI taxonomy): Eukaryota > Fungi > Ascomycota > Dothideomycetes > Pleosporales > Sporormiaceae > Westerdykella > Westerdykella ornata. Next base: position 18,401 of record NW_022986911.1, read on the forward strand.
GACACCGGTCGGTTTGAAGACTGTCGCTGAATGTGATGTGTGCTAGGTCGTGATAGATGGCTTCGGCGTAAAGTCCCGAAAAGTTATGTAACAATTCCAAAACTCTCTATATCAACAACTAGCTTGACTGGCAAGGGATCACCTCGATGATGATAGGGCAGATAAGGTGGGGATAGTTGAAATCGAAGGCAGACGGCGCGAGATTTGTTGTAAACCAAATCCGAAGTGGTCTGTGCCGTGTCGACAGGGGTCTGTGGGTATGCCATGACTAAGCATGGCACAATTGCAAGGAGAGACCAAATAATAGCATTATTTCTAATGAGATAAGCATTAATATAAAAATGTGCCATAGTTGTTTCCCAACGAGCTTGCTAAACCTGCAGCTGTGTGATTTTTAGGGGCTTCTTGCGCGAACCTACAACAATCTGTAAACGACTTTACGCTAGGAGGAAAGCTTCATCACGAGACTCTTACCTATGCCCTTATAGACTTTCGAATATACAGCTAGGGATTAGATGGTGCCTGAGGAACAGTTTCACGATTGCGATAAGTTTAAGGTGAACACCCTGAAGTGTAAACAGTACAAAGTGCCCTCCAACTCGATAGTGCGTAGCGAACCCTGGGAACAGTAGAATATTCTAAATTGACAGGCTACTGTGACGGCTGACTACTGTGTTGAATGCATATATCAACAGGTTGACTTCATTAGGCCACGTAGTCATGTCAAACTCTAATTGCTGGCGATTTGATACTAATAGCGACCGTGACGATCATGTAGGGTCACGCTATATAGAGTAGTGCGCGATCTCGGTGCTATGGAAGACCGTGACTGAACACGGTTGTGAATGTCGAATTGAAACAATAATTAGAGACGGTGCTCTCCTGTACATCCACCACCTACATTATGCCTATGCCGACGTGTGACTGGGGGCTCAGTAGCCCGCACTATAAGAGAACTTAATCAATTTGCCAGGAAATACCTGGTTCAAATAACTAGTACTTACCTTCTAACAACGCACTGTCGCACGCGCAAATCTCCAACAAGCTTGTTTTCTCTGCAGGAACAACTATTCAATTGCCTGAGACGTTGCATTGGCGAATTTATCTAGACTTTCAAATGTGTATACAGTACTATTTTACTCTGAATTGCGGTCATAGACGCAGTACATGGAGGCAACCTTGCCAGGATCAGCGAACTCGGCTTTGCAGATTTCGATGGGTGAGCGAGGGAAGGTTGAGAGAGATCTGCCCTCGATGCCGTAGCAGCGGTGTAGCCTCTGACTCTGGATATGAGACGCAGGATGATTGGAGTTGGTGACGGCGTGCGAGAGTATATCTACAGCAAGAAATATCAGTAGCTTACTGCGCTGTGCAGTTAGTCATAGGCCATCCTACATGATGTTGTCGCCGGTTCATGGGGTTTGCACGGCACTGCTTGGTAAAGAGGAGCGCGTGACGCATTCATTGCTGGTATATCTCATCTTCACGATAGACCTCTTTCCACGAGCCTTTGTCCTCATGGACCCTAATGACGCAGCAAAGACAGGGCAAGCTTGCTCACTCTGTACCATGCTTCACACTCACGGTGTCTGAACATTCCATGCAGGAGTCAACGTACACGAGTCACAAGGAGTTTCTTCAACCCCACTGTCACCAACAAATAATATAAAAGCAGACACAGTTTCCTGCATTTATTTCCGCACTATTATGTTTACCGACGCACCAGCCTTTGTCAACATCAACATTATCGATCAGATTTAGTCCAACGCCTTAGTAGTTCTCCGTCAGACACAATGTGCACGATCTATTATATCGAGTTCACCTGTGACTGCAAACGAGCCCAGATGAAGGTCGAATGCGAGAGAGGGAGGAATTGCGGGACGATTACGTGGGTGCTTGATGGGTATGTAAGGAAGCATTGCAGGAATTGTCTTCCAGGGATCGGGGTATAGAAATGAAAGTATTCGACAATCGAACTGGAAGCAAAGGACGGCCCACCAGGACTCTGAAAATAATGGACGGAGGTCGATTCCCAAATGTTGTTTTCTAATGAATCGAAGTCATGGGAGTCCGTAACCAATTGGTTTTCGTAGGGTTGAAGCTGAAACTTTTTGTTGCTAAAGTCTAAATGGAGAGTCTCATCGCACGAGATCCTCTATAATTTTGCGCGCTTCTCACTAACACTTTCGGCGACCTCCTTAAAAACTTCGTAGCAATTCACCTCGGCGTCGAAGGCCAAGAGCCAAGCCTCTCGTGTCAAATGTATCGCTTCTGGATTGTGCTTGACGGTGTCCCAATCTGCTTTGTGCCATTTCTCCCTCGTCTTCACGCCGGTGGCTTGGGCTTTATGTACCCTCTCATACCGGATCTTCTCATAAGCCCTCACTGCCAGCGGGATGTTGTCCTTGCCCGCCAACTCCAAGCAGGCGGCTAACACAACACCATCTTCGATTGATTGACTTGCGCCTTGAATTGATGTGGGCAGGAAAGGATGCGCCGCATCTCCTATTAGAACAATGCGCTCCTTTGGGGACTTGAACGTTGGCAAAGGATCCCGGTAGACGAGTTTGTGGTCGATGAGTCGTCCGTGTTGTGGCGTTGCCTTGACAATCTCTTGAACGATCGGTGCCCATCCTTCCACATATTTGAGACAATCCTCAACCTTGCCTGGAAACTGCCAGCTTTCTTCAATGTTGCCATCATCGACGTGTGTGAACACCCAGTTGAAGTCTTTACCATTCTTCAGCGAGGAAGCCAGAAAATGCAGATCGGGGCCAATCCATCCGCAGTGCGAATCACCCTCTACGAGGTGCTTCAACTTTTCGTTCTTCGCAATGACCTCGCCGGGAAACCAAGATCGGTAAACCGCGTACCCCGAGCTCTTAGGCTTATCATCGAAGCCCAAAACAATCTTTCTGCCTCGCGAACGTACACCTTCGGCGGCTATAACGATATCGGCTGTCATCTTGTTGCCATTCACTACAACACCGGCAAGGTTGTCATCCTCGAAATAATCTGTCACTCTTTGACCCAGTCGAATGTCGATCCCTCTGTCCTTGGCATGCTGATAGATGATACTATAGAGCTCTCCACGATGCCCGTTGATCCTTGGACCCCACGACTTCTCTTTTGCGAACGACTGCCTCGTGATAAACTCGCCTTTCCAGTGATACAAGTCCAGCCAAGATGTCTGACGGGCCACCTTCTGCATGGCTTCGATGACGCCGGGCCATCGTTCGAAGTGCCGCGCTCCATTCGGATCGAAGCTGATAATATCACCAAACCGAGTGATTTCCTCTATATTCGCATGTTTCTCGAGGATGATGGGGGTATGGCCTTTCCGGTCGCATTCGATGGCTGCTGCCACGCCTGCAAAACCGGCGCCGACGATGATGACTTTGATGCCAGTCGGTGGGCGGCGAGGGAACTCAGGCATCTTGTAGGGTCTTCTGTTTCAGATAGAAAAATCAGGTATCTCTGTTGACTCGTAGTCTGTTCAGCTTTGTGGTCTTTGGGTTGTACAAACCGTGGCACAGTGTTGACCTACATTTATCAGCTGCATTAAGCTCGGCTAACTTTGGGAAGGAACAGGCCCCACATCCCCTTGCGGAAGGTCCTCTGCCCCACGAACAGAACCACCTGGGCAGTTGGTGCTTACCACTTCGTGATGCTTCCATTCTTGTTGACTCGAGGGCAACAAGATGTGCTTAGACTGATCTAGGAAACCAACCACGTCAGTTCTTTCACGGAAGGACACATCGAGATTTGAGGATTCTCGCGGCGCAGAACAAACAACGCTCTACACGGATATGTTGCATACTGTAGCACACCAGACACAGTAGCGTTATTTCTCGTCAATGCTATTGTGCATGAGAAATAAGCAGCACGGGATGACACAGGGACGTCCCTCTGTATACATAGTAGTTTTGCCCTATGCGAGAAATAATGTCTATGCTCGCGTGAGATGCATGTGCCATGTGTAAACTTGGTATATTGTGATGCCAGGCATCTCCCTCTCGTGGGAGCAATATCATGGCAAGTTGCGGCAGTCTACATAAACAGGAAGCAAAGACAATGTCGCTCTAGTTGTCTTCTGTCTACAACCCTAACCCAGGTTGGAACACTTAGGTGAATGTAGGCGTTCTCAGGATTACGCTGATCATGACGATAAATTTTCCAACTTCACATTCACCATCTTTCACCAGCGCGATCTTTTTCAAACATCTATTGTGTGCAAAAAAGTGACATCTACAGGCTTATAAGTCGAACTGATTCCGAAATATGCGGATATATTAAGTGCACTACAAGTAGGTTTTGCAGGAGCGCCTTGTCTGCCCACTGCTCACAGTCGCAGATAGAAGAATCACTGACTAGCATTGTCCTTTTACAATATATAATAACAATGTTCGAGTAAAATGTAGACCAAAGAGCTTTTATAGAGGATAATATTTGATCTGGAATAACCACTACTATACGTCATTGAGGTCAATAGACACCCACCGTTGCCGCTATTGTGTTTCACTCCGGACACTGTAGTGACTGATACACAATAGAATCAACGCTCGCTATTGTAGTCAAGCGATAATAGAAAGGCACTGGCACGTTCTACATAAGTACTCTCCTCTGCTGCTTTGCCCATCAAATCTTTTCGTCTCCTCTCCAGCTCTTGCCTCGTGGACACATACAGAAGATTCATCAGACATTGCGACCTGCACCCGCATCGTTTCCAGTACTATAACTACCTGTCCATATACCACGTCCCGTTTTTGCAAACACCTTCGCCTTCCTATCTCCGTTGGGCCTTCTTGTACTCTTTTTCCTCCAACCAACTTCACACAAAAGACACCTTCGAGATGGCGTCCGCGACATATTTCCTTGAACTCCGCGACGTTGCTTCCGAGCTGAAGGGCAAGACGCCCATTGAGCAAGCCTGAATCCTCCAATACGAGCAATACATCCGCAAGAAAGCCCACGACGAATGGCTTGAGGGGAAAATGCGAGAAGCGTACCTGGAGCAACAACGCCGAACTCCGGGAACATAGCTTTGGGCGATGGAGCAGCAGTACCACTCCCGGAACAAGCCCTCCACCACCTCCTCCTTCCTTCCGACCCCTCCACCCTCTCCTCCATACTTTTCTCCTCCTCCACCGACGATGAGCCCGTTGCAGATGCACGTGGCCAAGCTGGAGACCCTCCAGCCATATATGAACCACTTCCTCAACATGGCCTACCATGGCTACAATACCAAGGACGAACCCTCCTTCCTCTCCGCATGCACATCCATCTCCACCATACTCTTCGAAGAGGGGGCCGGCCATGCCCTCCAATCCGTATGCGAATTCCTCACCACCTCCAACCAGGACCTCAACCAGATCACCAATCCGGGCGGTCTTGGGTGGGACTGGGCCATCTACCGCTGGCTGCTCTGCTTCTTGGTGAACCAGGGGCAAAGCCTGCCTGGGGAACTGGCAAGGCTCCGGGAGGCTTTGGGACAGCTTGCTGTCTCCATGGGGAATCCCCTCGAAAGCATTCTCGCTGCTGCCGAGATGCTGGCTGCGAGTGAGAGGCCAGTGGAAAGCGCCCCGGTGCCTCGGGAGTGCAATATTGGGAAGCCGCTGGAGGTGCAGGCTGGACCTGTGCCACTGGTGGTGGACCATGAGCCTCCTAGGGTACCGGTGGCTGCTGCCCACGTAGACAGTGTTCCGTCGTTGGAAGCATCTGGGGAGAAGTGCTCCGGTTCCTCCAAGGGATCAGAAGACGGCGGCCCAGGGTGGGTAGACAAGCTGAGCAAGGAGGAGCTTGAGCGGGTAGAGGAGGAGATGAAGGAGGCTGCGGCCAGACTGGATGAGATTCCGTTCGATCCAGAATTCGACGCCTAGATGGCGGGAGTGAATACTTGGGTTGAGGGTCGGGGAGGGGGTGGAAGGGGCAGTGGAAGTTGGTAGCGAGTAGTATAGAAGTACTGGTCTATTCAAAAAGACTAGTCTACAACATCATTGCATTTCCCTATCTCACCCAACCTTCATGCTGATTCTTGAATCACGAGACTCCATCCACACCCATAACAACATTGCCTTATTCTCACTTATCTTCCATCACCCTTACTGACGCTGCCACCGAACCTGGATCTGATTCGCCGAGATGGTTGTCTTGGAAAACATCTGCCCTGAGGTCCCTTGCAGTTCGTACGCACCAGCCCCCGTGGCATCGACCTTCTTCCCGCTTGATGTAGTAGCACTCACACCACTAAACGTAATCGTCCCATAATTCGGCGTCGTCAAAAGCTCTCCCTCCGTAACCTGGTAACCCTGAACCCACCAATCCGCCGCCTGGGCCTTGAGTTGGGAAGGATCCGCAGTAGCGGGTGCAGCCACTGTTTGCGAGACTCGCTTATTCTGCGTCTTGTTTTCAATGACGACGGTACCGGTGTTGGGGGACGTGAGGGACACGGTCACAGTGATGGAGTCGCTCGCTCGGGCGGGGACTTGGGTTGTTGTGTCGATGGCAGCTTCGGGAAAGAAAGCTGCGAAGGATCCAAGTGTGCGGTTATAGACAATGCCGCCACCGATGACATACTTTTGCTCGAGAGAATCGCCAATGCCGAGCCATATTGAGAGGCGAGAGTTGCCGGTCAGGTTTGGGACGGCGAAGGTGCCGGTTACGGATGTGAACGATTCGCCAGCTGGGGCTTTGAGGACGGCGCCCCCTCTGTTAAGATCGAAGGCTGCATAGGCGGAGGATATGAAGGCAAGGCCTCCGAGGATGGAGTTGAGTTTCATGATGACTGTACTGGAATAGGAGAGTAGGCGGAGAAATTGCTTGAGCCAATAAGAAGAGGATGGATTTCTAGGAAGCGTGAAGCGGCGCGGCTCAACGGATGAGAAAACGCTGTGTGACCGAAGCAAAAGTCGCGGTGAGACAGAGAGAGACTTGAAGCTCCAAGAGATTCTTTAAAAGTATGAGGTCAAGTTACCAAGGAACCGCATGCTCTAGTATTAATTTCAATCTCCTCTACCCGGTTCAACCAGGCTCTGATCCGGATACCGAACCTTCGCGAAGGATAGCCACGAGGTCGCCATGATCCGCGGATATATCGTTGATAGTAGGCCAAGAAGGGTGACTTCTGCCATGATCTTCGTCCCGTTCCGCCATTTCGACTTCGCGTGGAAGTACTAGGCATATTAACAAACTGCCTCTACGGAGACCAAAACAGGCCTACTCGCTTCCAAGACTACTCAGAACACAGAGAAATGGCCGGAAGAGCCAGCATCGTACAGTTTGTGTATGGATGCGGACATTTAATTTGTGGGAAATGGTGGCCCCACGCCTTGGCAGCATGGCAATGAAAAAGTATATGGAATCGGTGTAACCCTACAACGAAAGTCGACCAAACGTCAACCTTGCTGCGACATCCGCTCGTCCTCATATCCGTTGAGCCTCAATATGAATCAGCCAGACAGGTCAGCTGAGGAACCATTGATCGGAGCTCCCCACATAGGAGTGCCGAAAGGAAGACAAGAACATCGATATTGGACTCATATCAAGCCGTGCCATAACTGGTTTCTCGTGAGAATTTTCAACCGAAGTACTTCTCTGATTGGTACCCATGAAGTATCCCACAGGCAGAACGTGGCAAGGCGAGTGCTTGGGACCATAGCGGGAGGCGTGCGGGCCAAAGCCATGTGGAGAAGGGTGGGATACCCACATCAAGTGTTGATACCCAAAGAACAACAACAATGGCATGGATCATCGTCATCGAAAATTGAATCAACCAGTCAAACAGAGCGTCCAGCGTTTGGCCAGGTATGAAGTCCAGCAGTGTAACTCCTGTGCGACCGAAATCCCCCCATCCCGGAATTGGGGTATTCCAGAATCGTGATACGGAGTTGCGATTGTTAACCGCCACGTTCCTTGCCCAGTCCCAATCTAGGAGTTCCTTGTCACGTCGTGGTAGAGCCCGGTTCATGGCCATATAAGGAACTAGGCAACCTTGCGGAGGCTCTGTCATTCTTCTTTCCAACACAGCTGAGAATCCAGAATCCAACAACAACTCGAGTTCCCAGCATGAAGCTGAACTCTGCTGTCGCTGCAGCGCTCCTTGCGCCTGGCAATGTCGTCGCATTGTTGAGGTTCCCATGTGCCCAGCTCGTTATTGATCGCATTGACCCTCTGGTCAACCCCGGACAGGCTCCTTCTCCCCATCTGCACCAGATCGTCGGTGGTGTACGTTTGCCCTTCATCTCTGGGAGTCTTAATGTTGCTGATGTTTGGTAGAACTCATTGAACGTCACGATGGACCCAGCCAAGGACATGCCAGGAGAGTCAACGTGCACATCATGCCAGTTCAGCGAGGACTTCTCAAACTACTGGACCGCGACTCTGTAAGAAACTACAGCATCTCCGATTTGAACTTGTTACTTACTTTGTCTTAGTTACTTCAAGGCAAAGAACGGCACCTACAAGCGTGTTCCCCAGCTTCCCAACTCGGGCTTCAATGGTGTGAACGGAGGAATGACAGTCTACTATATGCAGGACGGTTAGTGCGCTTTCTGAAGATAACGGAGCGTAGTACTAACAACAAAGGCCTTTACAACTTCCAGCAGACATCTAAGGTTACCGCCTTCAAGCCCGTAAGTGCTCTCTTGAAAGAAGAAAGCGGAACCACACTACTGACGCTCACAGGGGTTCCGCATGTACATTGGCGATGTCAACGCCCGGACAAAGGAGCAGGCCGAGAGATACCGACAGCTCACATTCACCTGCCTGCAGACCATCAACACGCGCGACCCTCAGACGCTCGACTTCCCCGACAAGCCTTGCCCTGCTGGCATCATGACCGCCGTGCGCTTCCCTACGTATGTGTCAACCCTATTTCCGATCCATCTCTTTCTGAACATTCTTACTGACACCTCTTACAGGTGCTGGGATGGCAAGAATCTGGATTCGCCCAACCACATGGACCACATGGCGTACCCGGAGTTCGGCACCTTTGAGTCTGGAGGTCCCTGCCCTGCCTCGCACCCCGTTCGCGTTCCTCAACTCTTCTATGAAGTCATATGGGACACGCGCCAGTTCAACAACCCAGCCGACTGGCCCGATGATGGCTCCCAGCCGTTCGTGTGGAGCTTTGGTGACGGGTAGGCATCTCGCCTTGACTGACAGTATGTGTCAAGCTGACAAAGGCCCCAAGCACCGGATATGCCAACCACGGTGACTATCTTTTTGGCTGGCAAGGCGACGCGCTCCAGCGTGCCATGGACTCTCCTTGCTACCAGAACTGCCCCACTCTTAAGTCGCAGAATGCGGCCGCAATGAACAAGTGCACTATCAAGCCCAAGGTTAACGAGGACATTGACTCATGTAGGTAGCTTCTATTGCTTACCCTTCACATGTGCTAACTCTTCGTCCAGGGGTCAAGACCCTTCCGGGCGGTCACGTCGCCAACTATGTTAAGAAGCGGTGGGAGTAATTCATTGACAGTAAGCGGCCATAACAGCCGCGCCTGCAATAATTTGCCAGTCCAGACAGAGCGGTGAATTCAGCCATGGATTTCGACTGTTGTTGAAGTGGCAACTAATAGTGTGCGTCGTCTGGTTAAGGCGGAGATAGGATAGACTGTAGTCCATATATAATTTCAAGTCTTCGGCCGTTGCTTGATTGCGATATGTCCGCTCCATTTCCGCTCGTGCATAACCTACATGCCCTTCACGAAGAGCACAAGGTCAACCAACGCTCTTCCGATTAGGAGACAGCTCCATGCTGTGGAGCACGGTATGCTGTATATCTTAGACAAGTCCTGGCGTTGATTTTGCTTTCATCGCGCTAAATGATTGGTTCGCCGTTCTCCACAACGTAGGCAGCGCACCGGAACGGAGTCTGGCAAGACGCAAATCGGGTGATCAAGAACTCCAGCCAAACCGGCGTCTGCAACGATGTACCATTCCGTACTTCATTCCGTACTTCTCGTGATGTCGGAGTCACAGGACCATTGACGACATCTTCAGAAGGCGGAGGGTAACCCAGACCACTTGGTGACAACGGCTAAGGGAACTGTCCGAACTCACGAAGACAGTGGCGTCCCGTGACCTGTTGTTTTGAGCTGCGAATGGTATTAGCGGACTATCGGGGATAGCGAAAACATAGAAGACCTACTGCGCGTGGATCTTGAGAGCAGGAACGCTAGGCGCTATAAGAGCTTACATAGTACTGTTGCTCATTAGAGATGCAATAGGAGGAGAACCGGACAACAGTACATACCGTCAACACTGACTCCTGCTCCCCATTATCAGTTGGTAGGTAGACGTAGAGAATTAGTGCAAACTCGTGGCAAAAGCCTGTGTGTTTGTCAGAATACTTCAGGTAAAATGTACCTGGGCGCTGGCCTTCAAAGAATCGACAACAAAAGGGGCACCTCGAGGGAGCACGTACATGCAACTACTCTCCCACCAAGTCTCCCCACGCTCATGACTTTCCCCCAGTCGCGAGCATCAATGCGAACTGTTGCCCAGCCCTCCTCGCTTCGCCCGTCGGCGCTTCCCAGTTGCTTCATCTTTGTGCTAGGGTGGTCAGCTATGTCCATGGTTATCTGTGATGGATCCAATTCCGGGTTGCTGAGATCCGTCCATAGGGAGGATATGCTCATGGCATCGGTCTTGATGCTTAGCTTGAGGCACCCATGCATGTTTGCTGACAACTCCAATCGCGTGCGCGGCGCAGCCGACCCATTTCCAGACTTCCCAATCAGTGATAGCTTTGTGAAGCGGTCACTGATGCTCTTTAATTGCAACAGGGGTGGCAGCAGAATGTGAACGTCCGGCTCACGACACTGGGGTTCGTGCAGTCCGGCGACCACGTCCGGTGCGAGCACCCTCACTGGCACCTCTTGTGTAATGATCGTCTCGCGGCTGTTTCCTCCGAGCTGTTGCTCGAATGGTGCATCAAAACCGTCATCATTGTTTGTTGGGGCGGTCGGGAACCCGGCGTGGGAGCTTGAGGATGTTGTCACAATGGTCAGAGCCAGCAGTGGCACGTTGTCTTTCTTGGTGAGGCGGATCTGGGCCGACGAGGCATTCCAAGCCGTTTTGAGCGCCCTGTTCAGAAGGACGAGAGGGACTTCGAGATTGATGACGTTGTTCGCGGCCGATTGTACTGTGTAGGTGTCGAAGATGCTGTCCTGCCGAAACCATTAGGCCTGCCACGATGGACGAGGCGTGCGCTTACGATAGACACAACTCTGCACTATACGTAAGTCGACGATATAGTACCACAGAGCTAGCGACACTCACGCCCACACTTGTGTACCTTGTTCTGGGATGACAGTGAAGTGTACATGCTCGGCATCGAGCTTCACCCACGCCAGCGGTCCCAGCGAGTTGAACGACGCGGTGAGCTCTGTGCGGAATTAGATCATAAATAGCATATGACAATTTGTGCACGTACTCGTGAAGGTGTTGGTGTTCTGTATAGACGCCTTAAAACGCATCGTTACGCGTTCGGAGGTTGAATGGGAGGTTCCATGCAGACGCGTCGTGGTGTAGGAAGGTGGTCCGTGCTCAAGCTTGCTTGCCCAATCCAAATTCAACATCATACGTGCGTTCATGAACCACTCACTACTCTTCCTCCGAACCCATCATTCCCGGACTTATTTTCTGTTCTATAAGATCAGAAAGATTGAGAAACAACCAGCTGGTTGGTTCTAGTAGGCCCCCCGTGGCTTGGAGCAAGAAGCCGCCATTGTGATTTCCCTTTAATCAAATGGTGGCTGACCAGTCGCGGTCCGATCCGCAGCTCTCTGCAACTGTAATTTGCTCCAGGAACGCTGGTCATGTGGTATAAGCGTCATCTTGTCAAAGAATTGAAACTTTATGTATCACCGGGGAAGGTTCCGCCACCCGCCGCCTCAGTCCTTGTAGAAGCAAAGCAAGCGTTGATGTGCGCGCTGATCACCCAACTGTGATCACGTTACCGTGAGTTTGGAGCTCCAAGTTGGCTGACTGGCTTACTGGGGGTGAAGTATCATCATTGACTGATTGCAACTGGGGGTCATTCAAAGGTTCGGTGCATTCGGGACCCTCGGCTTTGCCCCCTCAGAACGGGTCACCGTGAACACCGTGCCGGTGCAATGATGAATCTAAGTAAAAAGATTCCATGGCTTCCTTGTTGGGTAGTTTCGTCTTTTCGCATCGCAGGCATCATTCTTGCCCTGCATGGCCTTCGTACCAGAAATACAGCAATTGCCAGCATCAACTTACACTATGCACCCATCGACTCTTGATTGCATCATCTTTTGCTCACGCAATGTCCACTGGAGGAGATAAGAAATCACGTAGTAGACCCGCAGGACTCCAACTCTACAATAGCCCGAGAAGTTTCTGATAACACGGACAACACGTCTTTAAAGGGGTTGAATAGCTTCTCTCGGGTAAGACATGTGAGTTCAAGGTCGGTGGATTAGAGGTTGGACAGCTGCGCACCTTGCCCCTTTATTTGATTTGCTATATGCACAATGGTTTGTGAATATCATCCAAGTAGTTTCTTTACATCTTAGACCGTGTATAGTCACCGAAATGGCTGCATAGACTAGAGATCTGAATAAGTCTTCGTCAGACGCTTTCAGAATACCGACGTGTAACTTGCCAGATCCTTGACCTATGTTAAGTGGGAATGTTCATCTCAATAAGTATACATAACCATGTCACTCGTGCTGCACTTATTCAAAGGATTTTGCTACCCGCCATATGGCATGTCAATAAATAGGTAGTACATTAGAGGTTGGTATGTAGCTGTGTCTGTCGTCAATGACACTAGAGGTCCAGTCTATCACTGTGCCGGTGACAAATTGTGAATATTTGACTCTTCGTGACTCAAGAAGCACTCCATGCACTGAGCAACAACCGCAAGTTTTGAGAATGACTCGAGAGAACATAATCTGGGTCCGACGGCTCAAAGTATAAATTCTGCCATTTCGCACGCACTTCACCTCTATAACACCAATCAGCTTCTTATCCATACTAGTTCGTTTGACTTTTTATCACCTCCACGATCCATTAACAATGTCCAAGTACCTAACTGAATCCGATTTCTCAACTGATGAGGAGTTCACTGCGTATATGAAGCGAGAAGGCTACAATACGCATCTAGATTTTGAGCCGGAACCTCCCACGTGCCCTCCACCACGCTCTCACCCTGATCCGGCTATAATGGCATCGGCTGGGAAGAATGCTGCCGAATTGTTACGTTCCCCAGACTACACTCCAACTGGTCCTGCGAAACGGCCTCCAACCGACCTAAAGTTATGCAAATGTGTGAAGATTTCCAGAAACATCTGAGGGTTGTGGAGAAATGGCTCGAAAAGAAGATTACCAAAGACAATAGAAAGAGCTTGCTCAAGGAAAAGGGTGCAGACCTAGATCACTTGGAGACCCTCGAGAGAAACGCGATGGAGGCATTGGAGAATGCTAGAAGGGAGTTTGATAAGTTCGATGATAGTCAAATTCGTACGACGAAGAAGGGACTTCATAAATATAAAGTGGATGATATCAGGAAGGAGTCTGAAACCAGGAGGGACGCCATTAAACGGAAGTTGCAAAAGCTTGAAGAGTTTAGGAAAAGGTCCCCATCCTGAACAAAGATGAATAATATAGTGTCCGGAAGATCTCATGGCGCAAAAGGAAGTCTGGACATGTTCTAGACCAATAGTCGACTACAAGGTCAAACCGGGGGATGGTATCTTCTCATCAACAGGAGAAGCCAATTTGTGCACGGGAGAAATTTGGTGTCAATGGAGGTTACCTGGGCTCTGGATTTATAGAAGGAGATAAGGTCTCTGTTAATGTTTAATGCTGGGTTAGATCGGAATCTTTAAAGGGTTTTTGGGTGTATTTGAGCTTGAATAGTAAGGACTATGTTGTTCGTGTCTGTTTCTTGTATCATTCTCCAGGGTCTAATACACGGTGATTCTAAACAGGCGGGTAACTCGGATGTTGGTACGTCGTCATCTACAAATTGGTACATTAAATCTTGCGAATTCATTTAAAGTAAGATCCGATAGCAACGTACGAGATATACCAGGTTTCCATACTCCGCATTGCCGCTGCCGCCACGTTCACAATGTCACGAATGACATGCAGAGAAAAAGCAAGCATCTCTTCAGACACGATGTGCATTCAGTTAGTAATGTGTTTTCTATTTGGCGATTAATGACCTTGGTGGACGTTCTCACGGCCTCATTTCGGAACATCTGACTGAATCAGTTACTGATAGTCCAGCTAGATGGGACAAACTTCGAGAGGATGACTTTGGGACCTCTCCCACGAGACCTTAGAGTAAACAACCAATCAAAAATATAAATACTTGACCCAGCATTAAGCTGGGAGTTCATCATACCAAAGATCTCACCTTCAACAGAGGACGCTTCGGTTTCACTTACATTCCATTTACGCATTTAGTCAATGTCGAACAGGGGAGGCAGGTGAGGCAGGGGAGGCAGAGGAGGGCAGCCCACAGCAGGTCCATCTCGACCTGGTCCAGCTCCGGGATGAGGGCGGGGGAGCAACGCTGCAGGATCCACACCACCGGCAACCAACAATCCTTCAGTCCCCAGAACGTTCGCACAATTGCAGAGAGATTCCCAGGTATACAATCTCCAGTTCGAATTACTTGTGGAGAGAGTAGACCACTGGCTCAACACTACAAACACTGAAGGTAACGCAACGGATCTGCTGAGACAAGGAGAAGATTACCGTCGAAGGCTTGATGACATCTGGAGAAGGGCCGAATCACCGCGTGATGAAGCACTGGATATGATCGAACGTCTGTCCCCACCTCAGAGGCAAATAGTTGAAGGTCCTTGGCGCCTGGAGATCGACCGAAGGAATGAAGAGTTTGACAGAGTGAGAGGTGCTCTGCAAGCTCGAATTACGGAGCTAGAACAAATGGTTGGAAACTAGAGAAGGACAACTCACAGGACAGTAATCACCTTTATCGGATGGAAAATGAAGGTTTCTTTCCAGCGATAGCTGATTCAGACGTCTTTTGGTCTTTGTCATAAATGGCCTGAGGCAACGTCATTGGCTGCAATGAATATTCGGGGCATCTTTATTTGAGGTTTCTCCAGGAATTGGCCTGTTGCTTGAGTAAGATAGTCTTTCCTTTCCTACTTGTGCAGATGGCATGTTCAACTTGGTTACTGTACTTTGTTTCCTTCTCGTGTAGCAGGATTTTCTTTCTTTTTCAAATACTTTTCATTTTGCACCGTTTCTATTTCTGACGGGTGGGATTATCTGCTTCTGAATATGGTGTCACTTCGCGATAGAATGTTATAAGAATGATGCTCCAATTCATACTTATGAGCCAGATTGGATCGTGCTATGCCATGATTTCGGAACGTATACTACTGCATGAGAGTAGTACAGTGTATGATAGAGTTGAAGGAGCAATTTTACAACGGAGAATTATACACCTGCTGTGAAAGCGTACTGCCTCCTTCATGCTGCCTTCCCCTAAGCGATACGAACTCGAACAGACCTTGATGTGAACTTATCGGCTCCTCACCGAAGGTCATATACACTGCCTCCATCAACTTCACCGCAGCCCAATTTTGTGTTCTTTAATCCGTCAGCACAGATCCACATCGTCGTCTCGTTCAGCCTTACCATCGCACATCATTCCCCCCCAAATCTCTCGAGCCACAGTCAAGCCTTGAGAGTTAGTGCCATGCAAGGTCATAATTCTCCGTAGGTGTCAGAGCGGCGCAGCACCAGTTGCCCCCCAGGTATCTAGGGTCTCTGCCTAATCTTACAGGTGCGCCCTTCACAGGTGCGCCCTTTCAGTCTACGACGTCGCATTGGTACCACTTACAGGTAAGGTAGCCGTCGCCACAGCTGACGCCCAGGCGCAGAAGCACAGGGCTACAGACCTACTAAGATGCCTGTTGTTAGACAAGCGTCTATCTTCCGCAAAATCACGCCGTCATCTAGCCTAGTCCTGGCGCAAGCTATAAGCCCCGTATTGCTCCTAGTCCTAGGGATTCAAAAAGTTAGCCGCGCACACAGAGCCGAACAATCGGTCTCTTTCGCAGTTGCTGAGAAGAATAACTCTCTTAGTGCAACAGTATTCCCCAACTCTGGACAACGGAGACATGTCGTGCATGACGGGGAGTTGTGGTTATGGCGAGGCCGAGCCACCCTGGGGCAGATTCCGGTACCACGGACAGAGCGCTAACAGAAGCAGGGTTGGAATTGTTCCTGGTGAACATGTGTTCTCCGGGAACACAACGTCGCGCGTTTCCTTCCACCGAGGCACGATTAGCCGTATGCAAGTTGCCTTGGACTAGAACCCAGGCAGATTTAATCGGTGTATTTTGTTCGTATGATAGTGAATGCACGTTCCACTTTCAGGATCACTGAACAACATTCTCTCGTGGCACTGGACTGAGACATGTCGCATCTCGGTATCTGGAGAACGTTCTAAGCAGCGGGAGCGGGAAGGAGCGCGAAGGTGATGACCCGTTGGGGGAGTATCCGAGTGTTTCTGGCTGCAATGGGACGGCAGGCCGCCTTTTTCCTGTTCCCAAGTCAATTAGATCCAGGAATAACGAAGCAGTTTGTCGCAACCTGTCCCTACCCCCCACCAACGCAGATCTCTTGCCTTCACTCATCCTTTCCCAGTCACAAGAGCGATCATCTCTCACCAAGCGAGCCCGAAATAGCCTCCATCCTCTCCATCCTCTCATCCACACCACTCATTCATGTGAAACAAATATAGCACTTTTTGACGCAACCCTGGGAAAAGACTCGTTTCCTAATCTGGCAAATGGCTGAGAAGAGACGTCTGGCGCATCTGGGAACAAGTGAGGTCAGCCCTACGGCAGGGGCGTGCCCCTGTCATCCGCGTTTAGCGCGCTTCGCCTATCGAATCGGGAGATCGACATGCTATTTTTAGGCATCCGGTGAATCGGTGCGTCGCGTGGCAGCCGGATGCGAGCGCCTCGTGGAGACCTTGTACTTGTAAGAGAAGGAAGGAGGGACGAGTTCCTGGTCGCTGGGTATGTAGGGCTGAGAATGCAGCTGTAATTAAAGGGGTTATATGAGTGAGTGACGGAGGTGGTGCTATGTGCCTTTGTCTTGTCTGGAGTACATCGAAGGACCGTACCTATCTATCCTCAAATTGAGAGGACCGTCAATACATGCCGTGGATATCAGAGATTTCGCAGTGCTTCATAGATCAGCGTAGCGCAAATCGCTATGGATTTCCAGAGCTGGGTAGTAATGCGAGAGCTGTGTCCCACCCTCGAGTCTCCGTTTCACAAGGCTATGTTGCACTCTTTGCCATGTTCGCATACTCGAGCAGAAACCATTTCAGCTATAGCAAGTGCTCTCTTTTCGTGATTGGCGGGAATGGCTTCTGCTCATTTCTTTTCCTGTGCACAAAATGCAACTCTGCAGCCCTATCCGCACCCGTGACCTACTCTTCCTTTGCTGTGTACCTATCCAAAGATAGAACAAAGGGGGCCAGGGTCAGAGCAATACCAAGAGACGCAGGCAACATGTGTTTCCGCCATCAGGTCCAAACCGTCGGGACCCGCTCCACAAGATTGACGAATTATTGGGCCATTCTACCCAATACTCTTGTAGTCTTCAATCCCAAAAGATTCAAATGTTTAGTGAAATTGCTGCCGAACTGGGTGGGTCGCACAAACCAGCGACCCGAGCCTGAGGAGACCCGAGACGTGACGAGGGAGTAAGCTGGGTATTCTGGAAAGATCTGATGTGCATCCCCGCCACGAGCCTCTGAGGCTTTGCTCCCTTCTCTGGGTACGCGGACGGGCATTATGTGAGAATGCTCCGACTCCAGTTGGGCGAACGGGCCAGTGGTTTGGTGCAGGCTTCAAAGGTGTAGGGGAATTAATAATGCGGGAATCATAGGATCTGCCACTTTGGATAAGGGGCCTTTTGGGGCGATGAGGGCTTTTGTAAGATTTCTGATGATGACAAATCGCCTTGGAAGTCCATGGAGTGGGATTCATCGTGCAGTCTGGGAATAGTTGAGAGATGGGATGGAAGGGAGTGGTCTGTGCGCGAGAACGGGTTACCTGGTAAGATTTGGCAAACAGGCCGAACTCCTCTCCATCCATCTTCGCCCCCGCCCTTCTCGCCCTTCTGCTGTGCAGTCCTGCACTTCGATTACGGAATTTCGTTGAAAGATCGGAGTACAGCACAGTATTTGCCTGCCTGTCACCGGTGAAAGATGCAACATGGAGGCAAGCCGAGACGATGCTACGTTTACTGTCCAGTGTTCAGCGCAAATGCTACGATATGAAGCTGCGGACCAATGCAGATGCGATAAATACGGGAGAATACAGCGAGCGTTACGATCCGTCCATAGCCTAGCTACCAGCAGCATAAACCATTCCAAAGCTGGACTTAGCTGGTTGCATGCTTGCCCGAATGTACATTGACAGCTGAAAGTTGCGGGATGTGCCCACAAAGCGCATGGGGAGCTAATCGGGACCTAGCCTGCGGCTCCAACGAGCTCATAGTCGCCTCCGCAACATGCCCATGCTGCAGGTTCATGGTTCTCACCAAGAGGGCGGGTTCAACGGCCTTGCTTTAAGGCTGGGGTGTGAGGTCCTGGAAGGTCGCTCCAGATGAATTTACATCTGATTGGGTTCAAAACCATGAGTGGAAGGGCCTCGTATTGCACCGCCATGTTATGTATCCATCTTGTGTTACAGGTCCGTTCGGAAGACCCTGTGGCATCCGTGATTCGCCGATCTTGAGAGAAGCGCAGCATCTGAGTTTCTTGGGAAGGTCAATAATCCTTGGGTATTGGCTCATTGGTATACTGGATAGCATCAGGCATGCTGCGAGTTGCTACCGGCTTCATTAGCCCGTCCTATTCCACTTCCCCGCCCTGGAGTCACAACGCAGCCCTCGCCGACCAGACCGCGTTTTATGCATTTCCTCGCCGTCTTGGATACCATCTGTGAAACTCCCGACAGTTGCTTCGAAGAACTGCAGAGTCGCATCCCACAATCCGACGGACGACCAACGGCGCGCCCGCCGGCACGGAGTGCGCGGAACCAACAGGATGAGAAAGCGTTCGGCAATCATAAGGCACTAGGGACTGCGGAACCAGACTAACGGCACGCACGATCTTGGAGCCCTATTGCCAGGTTCTCTGCTGGATTTGGAACGGGATGATGTTGCTGTATGATGACTGTATTAGCGATGGCCAATAGGCGCGAGAGAAACCGTTGTCTTTCTTTCCCCTGCTGGGCACTGAGAGTGAATTCCCAAGGGTTGCGTGTATCCCGCAAGGCAGCGACACAAATCTGTGCCTAGGAGGAGACAAACCGAATATTACGTCCAACTGACCGAGTCAGAGTATATTGGAACGAGGTCAAGTACGGAGAAAGTGTGTTGGCCCGTATCCGTACCTCTACCGTTCGCGAATTGCTTTTCTTTTCAAGACTTGACGGGGCAATAAGATAGGCATACTGGCTGGGGAGTACTCCCTACAACATTGCCCAGCCACATCATTTCTACGAAAGCGTCCTCATATAACCTTTCGTCAGCAACTTTCCCTCGTCCGCTACCCATCTCTCACTGGCGGTCCGTGCGCACTGCGGCTCTCACTGCCACGCAGCTCCACGCGCGGGTACACAACGCCCACCAGTCCCACCCTCGCACGATGCCTATTCCTGTCCTTCACCCCCCACTTCCCGACCACGCGCAGTGCCTGCAGCCGTCGGGGCGGGAGCAGGGTCTACAATCTGCGTCATCCACACTACACTAATCCCCGTCTCACATCGCCATCCACCGTCTATTGCCAGTCCACTCTTGCCAGAGCCGAGCGTGGCGGCTCTGCCACGAGAGCCATGCCACCCCTCGGAGCGGCGCCCTGGACCCTGGCGTAGATGTTGCCCAGGTGTGTATGCGCACTGGTACTGGCTTCCGTGGTTCCCGGGGGTCTTCGTTATAAAAGGCGACGACTGCCTGGTAGGCACGGGTTTGGGTCCACCACAGCACAGCACACACATACGCCTGCACAGTGTTACGGAACTCCGAACAGTCATTTGACGCCTGACTCTCGCTATTATTCGCCGTGGTTTATTGTTCTCTTTCCTGTAAAGACGGTTTCTTATTTTATAAAAGTCTCTTTGCCGTCTCGTCTTCTTCTTGTTCCTCTTTCTTCCGTTTGAGTCAAGGTCGAAGTCACTCTTGTTCAGTCATCCGTCTTACACATACTCAAACCAGTTTCTACACCTTTCTGTCAAGGTCTGCTGCCTGATTTCAAAGCTGCAAGTCGACTCATCGTCTTCTACCCTTTTCGACTTTCGTCATCTCCTCTCTCAAACATCATCATCGTCTTACCGAGTCATTATTCTCCAAATGGGACGTGACGGCTACAACTAAGTTCAGCGCTCGACACTCACTATCAACAACATCAAACCGAGACCCACGGAAACAATACATATCAACAACCACAACGACGATGTTCACCATGGGACGCGGAGGTTATAACTAAACACTGCGATTCCTCCGCAACCGCATCGCAAGCATTCCAGAAGAGCACTGCCACAGGACTCTTCAAACGCCACCACCAACAACAATCCATCACCACACAACGACACTGCAGCCGCACCTGAATACCTGGACACTTCAACACAACCATCATGTCAAACACACCGCAACATCAAAGCAGCCAACCGACCTCACATTCACCTGCACCCAAAGCCCGTCGCAAGAAATGGGTCGAGCGATGGCGACTTCCCGGTCCCTAGCTCTCCGGTCTCCCATGAGACACTTCTCGGCTCAACACATTCAACACTGTATATAAACCACCCTGTATAGCACCAACCTCTCCTACGTTTCTGCTTCGGCATCTTTCATCCTTGGTACTTCAGCAAGCGAGTGCGTTAACGGTTCGGGTCCCAGTTTCTGGATTTCTTACATTCACGGATTATGGAAATGGGACAGGGCACGGATTTTCGGCATAGAGTTCACTTGTTTCCCCTCACGCTTTGCCTCTTTTCCACTTCCACTTCTTATTCCCCTCTTTTCATTTTCAGAGTTATAGATCTAGACGCGCGGGCCATTGCTCTTCACTGAGCCACGATTACGAACCTTTATAGACTGGGCATGGATTGGGACATGTACATGAACGGCATGGAAACGGCATGGGAACGGCATTCGGTATGGGACAGGACATTGGGACAGGTGTGTCCTTGGCGCTTTTATCTCCTCAACCTTTCTCAATTTGATTCTGAATCTTGAATGATTCTTTCATATTGTTCTCGAAGCGATTTCACTCCGCCTGTAGTTGTAATCGTACAGATGCAGCGTTTGAATAGCGATACCCTGCAGAATCCCACTATATTCCAAGGAGCAAGTCATTCGCAACAACCAGATCCTTTCAACCTTCGTGGCGCTCTTTGCCAACACCTTGATGTCTTTCACCAACTCCTCCATCTTTTGACTCGCAAAACTTTATTTCCCCACACAGAACCTAGATCGTAGCACTCGTCAGCACCGTCGCAGACTGAAACGCCAGAAACAACCACAAGGAGGGAATGGTGGCAGCGGCTCTGCACAGCGGCAAGTGGGACCCCGTAGGGCGCGCACCTCCACCCGCGTCAGCGCCCGCTGCAGCGAAAAATGGTCACGGGGCACTGTGGGAACAGTTCAACTCGCGCCCGCATGACAGCACTGTGCCACAGTCAAGCAGATGCTCCAACCCCACAAACGCCTGCGGGAGCGTTGCGGCACGGGTAGGTTGCCGCAATGTGCGGGTTCGTAAGGCAGCCACAAAGCCGTTATAGCATCGTGAAAATGAGTGAGGAAAGCAGGGTATACGCGGGGAGACAGGGGGCCAATTCGTGCCGGATGCGCTTGCTAGGAAGAGATGGGAAGGGGAATGGCAAACTCACTTTTCGAAGACAACGCCCAAGACTTCCTCCACATCGCCGCCTTCGCCACGGCCCGTTATCCGAGCAAGGCTCTCTGCTGCCAAGCGGAGTGATTCGGCTGCCACAACAATGTCTATTCCGTACCCACCGTGGGTATCTTCGAGCGGTCGGGACAACTCGAATTCCGGAGAGCCAACAGCGGACGGTGCTGTCGCTTCAGTTTCCACGTCGCTCTGAACGGCAGTCAGAAAAGAGTCCAGATGGGAAGCGCATTCGGTAAGAAGTACGCGCTGGCGCTCGGTGGCACCTAGAGACTCCTGCCAGATGAATGGGTCGGGTTCGGAATCGGGAACCAGTGCAGTTGTCATGTCCTTGAAGGTGTCCAGTAGCCCCTGAAGAAAGCTCTTTATGTTTCCCGAGTCCCCGGCATCGGTGGTAGCAGTGGAAGATCCCAGATCTCCTTTGCATGAGACAAAGAATATGCGTTCCGGTGAAACATGGAGCGCATTCTGTATCTTGTCTCTCCACTCCGAGAATGCTGCAGGGTCGACCAACTTGTCCATTTTGTTGACGGCGACTACCACATTGATACCTAGCTCAACGCACCGTTTCGCCGTTTCCGTGACTTCGCAATCAAGTTCGGTTGTACCATCGTGGACGACAATCACGACATCCGACTCGAGGGCTCGTTTTTTCGCACGCTTAATCCCTTCCTGTTCCACCGCGCCAACAATGTCCGGACTGATTAGGCCAGCTCGCCTTAATCCTGCCATGTCGCCAATCTTCACAAGCCATCCTCCAAGATCAACACCCACTTCGACAATGTCTCTCGTTGTTCCGGCTTCCTGGGATACGATCGCCGCGTCCCTACCCACAATCCGATTGAGTAGACTGCTCTTCCCTGCATTCGGAGCTCCAAGCAGAGCGACGCTGATTCCGCTGCGCAACAACTCTCCTCGCATAGCATTCGCGATATGGGCTTCGATTTGGCTGTGAAGTTGTCGAACTTGCCTAGAAACCGACCTGCATAAAAATGCCGGCGACTCGTGAAAATGCTGATCTTCGGAGAAGTCGATGAGGGCTTCCAGCTCGCCGCGTGCCTGGAGCAATAAGCTGCGCCAATGTTCATATCGGGCTGCTAGAGACGATGTTGTTCCTCGGACGGATAATTTACGCTGCTGCTCCGTAGATGCGGAGAGGGTCTCCCCAAGTGCTTCAATCTGAGGCAGGTCCATTCGATTGTTCGCGAACGCCCGCCGTGTAAACTCTCCCGGCTCAGCATACCGAATGCGATGGCGCGAACCTGGTGTGGCGCACTTAGGAATCGCAGCCAGTACTGCGCGCACTATGGCGGGCCCGCCATGGACGTGTAACTCCAGAACATCCTCGCCGGTGACGGTACCAGGGGCAGGGAAATGAAGTACTAAGGCGCCGGAGTCGAGCAAAGTCGAAGGCGAAGGCGCCTCGTGTGGAGTATAGAGCTTCCGTAGGGTGGCATAGCGAGGTTTCGGAAACGAAGTCCCAGGACAGAGACCTTCGTATATCTATTTGGAATTAGCTGGATAGCGCACTGAAGTAGCTTGTACAAACCTGTCTACACGCCGGCCCAGAAACGCGAATTACAGCTATAGCTGCCTTCCCGGACGCAGTGGACAGAGCATATATGGTCGTATCATCGTGGCTCGAAGAAGCAAGGTGGTACAAATGCCTTCGGTTTCTGGTCAACGGCCTCCGATCGTCACTGAGAGCTGCTCCATGGTAGAGAAGAGCACAATCTCGCCGAATCTGTGCTGGGCTAACACCATTGATGCTGAGGAGTCTGGGTGAAGCAGTGCATATCCTTCTCAGCGACGAAACGAGCGCTCTCATTCCGAGAGCGACAATAGAACAATTGCATAATGAATGATGGGGGTTAGCGATAAGTGGAAGGTCTTGTTTCCAAATCACCGAGACGAAATCTTGGCGCTTGGCGCGCTAGTGCTTCCGCAAAAAAAGTTCCCGCCCACCAAACACCATACAGAGATCGACAGCAATCGGAGGCCGCTCAGTACGCCTTTACACAGCCAGTGTCCGGGAGCCATCTTCACACCTCCGCATAACCACGGCTGTGAATATTGAGGGACCCTCTCGCCCTAAGTCGTCCCTGTACTCTCCTGCCTGAGTCCGCCTCACATCCAGAGCGAACGTTATCTCGCTGTTTTCGCCTTCGCCACTACCCAAATCATATCTCACATACTGCAGCCAATATGGCGTCAGGTGCGCATTCTGTCGCGGGTTTATTGCTGCAAAACTGACTGTGTCTCAGATGACCTCGTTTGGTCGATTATCGGCACCGATTTCTGTAGTTACAAGCTGAAGACGAGAAAAGACCAGACTTTTTGCAGGAATGAGTACGTCCACACCTTTGATCTTTGGCGTCGCCCCTCACACTCTTTTTCTCACTATCTGCCCTTTTCTAACTATCTTTGCAGGTATAACGTCACTGGGCTCTGCACTCGGCAAGCCTGTCCATTAGCCAACTCCCGTTATGCGACTATCCGGCCAGATCCCGCCACCGGCACCCTATACCTCTACATCAAGGCCATCGAGCGCTCACATCTGCCCAACAAGTGGTGGGAGAAGATAAAGCTCAGTGGGAACTATACGAAGGCATTGGAGCAGGTTGATCAGCACCTGCAGTACTATCCAAAGTTCTTGGTACACAAATCGAAACAACGTCTTACGAGACTTACCCAGGTTGCCATCAGGATCAAGAAACTCGCCAAAGAGGAGGAAAGGCTAGGAGAGCGCCTGGTTCCCAGGCTCGCGCCCAAGGTTCGGAGAAGGGAAGAAGGTCGCGAGAGGAAAGCGCTAGCTGCGGCCAAGGTTGAAAGAGCCATCGAGAGAGTACTCATTGATCGCTTGAGAAGTGGGGCCTATGGCGACCGGCCGCTCAATGTCGAACCCGAAGTCTGGAAACGTGTTCTAAGGGGCCTGGAAAAGGAAGGAGAGGCTGTCCGTGACGAAGATCTTGATGAAGGTATCGAGGAGGAGAACGAATATGAACAGGAGGAGGGAGTTGGTGATGTGGAGTATGTCAGCGACATTGAGGAGTCAGATGACGAACTCGAAGACTTTGAGGATTGGGTCGGGGGCGAGAGCCCTGACGAAGAAGAAGATGAGGATGAAGATGAGGGTCAGGACGAGGACGAAGAAGCGGAAGCAAGCGCTAGCGGAGAGGAGGAGGAGGGCAGCTCGGGCGAGGATGATATTGCTGCGCTCAAAAAGAAACTCGACAGTCTCAAGCGCAAACGGCCGACGGGACCGCCGCCGATGCCGAAGAAGAAGCCCACGAAGAGAGATTCCAAGGGTCCGAAACGGGAAATCGAGTACGAAATGGAGAGGGAGCCGCAAGCTCGCGAGCTCCTCCGTTCATGATCATTTGGCACTGGTTTTCATTCGCTTTCCGGTGTTCATGGTGTCGCAAGGAAAACGTCGATGTGGGTTTATGTTGTTCTATGGGAGACATTTTCCGGCGAAAGGCCATGTCCAATAAGACATGTTATGTCGCAGCTACCTAGTTGTCAACATGCATATCATTACATCGTTGTCCCAAGATGGGATCCGGAGTCCTCGCCTACCCTCAGGTTTCGTTGGGCCGCATTGTTTAGAAAACTCTGTTACATGTAACATGCGATTATTGTCAACCTACAGTGCTCGCATCCTACGCTAACATTGTGCAGCACGCAGTCATCCCATATATACCCCCGGCCTCGCTCTTGTCGACCAGTACTGCACATTCGACCCAGCTCCTGCTTTCCATCGACTTCCTTTTCTAATCTGCTGGAACAGATTCCTGCAAGGAACAAACCGCTGCAAAATGGCAGGGACTCGGGCGAACACCCTTCAAGCAGCGAACTGGCTGGCCCAGATCAATGCCCGTGAAACCAGAACCTGCGCCGTAACTACAGAGACATTCGTTGCAAAAGGGCAATGCACCAAGGTTCGACCGTCTGCTGGTACATATCGCGCATGTCTTGATGTCAATAAGCCTCGTCCGAGCCTTCCGAATCTACTGATTGATCTCAGTGAGGAAACAGCTCTGAACAATGTCGGGCTGGAACTTGTGAATCTTGCTAATGTTGCGGATTCGTCTCAGAGCCGTTCCAAGGTTGTTGCGGAGGATGCTGAGGACTTCGGGGACTTTGTCTCGGCGGATGCTCCTCCCTTTGATATGGGAGACCTCCTTCTCGTCGATATGGGGGGAGCCTCCGAAGGACACTGTAAGTATTCCTCTAGATGTCGACAGCGAAGGCCCGTTCGGAGACCATGCTGAAATCACGAACGGAGGACGCGCTGATAACGACTTTGAGGAAGACTTCGGTGACTTCATCTCACCGCCGGATAGTCAAAACCCACCAGCTGTGGCTCTCGACTTCCTTAACGATAACCCATTCGGAGACCATGCTGGAATCGCTCAAGAAGGGTGCGATAGCGATAACTCTGGGGCGGAGTTCGGCGACTTCTTATCCGCGGTCGCGTCTGATCCAGCAGCTTGCTCGCACCTGACCAAGCCAGATGATTCCAACACTGCCTCAATGAATCCATTCATGGATGCTATCTATGCGCTCCACGCTGAAGAAGACGGAGGTATTAGCGCCCTGCTCTCCGAGGCTAACTTCGCTTCGGTCCACAATCCGGATCAGAAGGTTTTGAGCCGTCCTGATGACAAACCGCAGCCAAAGGTCAGAAACTCCCAGTCAGTCAACGTTAGCGCTATTCGCCATGGTCTCAAGAACCTCCTTGGTGTCGAACACCTCGGTGGTCACGGCCAAAATGTGGTCCAGAGTGCTAAGACGGCAGAAACGCGCAAGACTGGGCGGCGCTGGGGCGAGTATCTGAACAAGGTGCGTGGCAAGAATGGCGACCATGCAGAGCCTAAGGAACAGCCTAAAACCCAGAACTGGTCTCCGAAGCCTCGCGAGCAAGTCTTCGTCGCGAAACATTCGATGACTGAACGTATCGTTTGCGCAAGTCCGGTTCTCGAGCAGTGGCCACAGGAGGAGAAAAGTCCCGCTGTTCATGATCTCGCAATTGCTGTTGATATAGGTGTACGGCACGCCTTTGCGGAGGTTGAGGGCTTCATGCAGGCGGAGCTGGATGGGTGGCGTGAGTAAGCCGAGTTACTCAGAGCATTTGCTTCACAGTGCTTTGGACTGATGCACTGGTTGGATCAGTCTTGGATATAGTTCGTAACCTCGTTGAGGTATCCGACTTTCGTTGGGTTGATACATAATACCTAATAACATTTCCCTGTGAAAATACTTGGTGTCTGCTGATAGTGGAATTTTCCTGTATGCCCCTTGTGCATGATTACCTCCTTCGTGATTAAGGCATTCAAAATGGAAACCTTGTGCTCGAAGTGCAATCCAGGATTTGGAACAAAATTTCTGGATGTAAACGTATTCCTAGAGCTATCAGACATGCTGAATTAAGCTCAGAGAAGACCCAAGGGTAATTGTATGCGCTAAGGTTCTTCTGAGTTACACCAAATCGAGGGTGTGTAGATACTTTGTATAGAACGAGTGCAGAACCTCACCCTAACCGTAGGGACGCAACAGAGCAAGACCGCAGCCATTGTAGAATTTAAGGCTGTTGAATGGCTCACATGAGATGGCTTCCACCTAAACCATACAAGGTATACACTTTCCTAATGAGAATGTTTCCTAGTCAGAATGGCGTTATTTTCGCCTCCGAAGCGAGTATCCGTGGGCGGGCATGGGCAAGGTGAGAGAGGGCGAGGGATATGCGCCCCGAAGACTGAACCGAGCGACCTATTGTGAAACTTTTTTTTCGTTTTCCATTGCGAATGCTACAGCACGCACAACCAGTTGGTCATGCTCCTACTCCAAGCTCACGGCAGAGTGCAAACGCCCCGTGACGTCAACGAGCAAACGGTCTTGCGAAAATCTAAGAAAGGAGGCAACTACTGTGCAGAAAGGTACCGTAAACTTGCGTTCCATCACTGGTATCACCAAAGTACAATGTCCGCCTGGGACAGGGAGCAAGAGATGGATTCGACTCACAAACGGAGTCACTCAAAGGCGGAAGAACGTGCTCTGCGCGCCACAAGAGACTCTTTCGCTGACTCGGAAGCTGAAGACAATGTTGACGCTACCAGTACCCCTCGAAGTCTAAGCAAAAAGGCCAGACTTGCTGCCCAGAGGAGATTCGAAATCCTTTCGGCGGGTTCCGCCAGCAAAAACAAAATAGCTTCTCCATCTACTCCGAAAAAGGTCTCCAATCCCCCGCCCGAACATCCGTCGTCTCCGAAGCTCTCGGACTACGACGCTGACTGGAAGCCTCCAGCAGAGACACACCTGCTCATCGCACATCGGCTCGCAGGGATGATCAACATGAATCTGCTCGAAACGGAGACATACATTAGCCCCAAACAAGTACAAGTGATGTGCAAGTCTTTTACACTCTCCGAGATAACTTCTCACTTTAACAAGAAGGGGTATCCTTACTGGTTACCAGCTTTGGATGCCATTATCCGGGACCCAACCACCGTTCGTTTGATACCCCAGACGCCGCAGGAGGGGCAACAATTGACTCCAAAGCAACACAGGAAGGAAACGGAGGTTACTGGTGCTAAGAAAACTGGGAAGGAGAAGGCAAATTTTTCACATTTTGCGAGGTTGGCGAGGCTGAAGAGTGAGGTGTGGGAGAAGCGCGTCTCTAGCGGTGTGAGGGACCAGCGGAAGGCAAAGGCCGAGGAAGAGGGCCAGACAAAGCATGATGAGGAGGATGTCGATTTGGATGATACTCGTGTCTAGCTTTTCACTCTTGGAGAAAGCGCAATGCTTACGAGATGGCTATACCGAAGACTGCGCGAAAAACTAGCCACAGGCCGAGAAATCAAGATTCATGGATGGAGAAACATCATCAATCTGGTCAATTGATGGACAATCTGCAATAACCTAACCTAGTGATAGTAGAAATGCATTAGAGAAGTGCAAGTTCATTGCTAACATGGAGACCATCAACAAAAGAGTGCTGGAACCGAGCTTGAATGGGACCACTGAGTTCATGTCTGCTGTTCGCTTTGCTATAGCGAACGAGCGTGGACAACCGAGTGTTGTGCATGGATATTGCGTACACTCACCTCAGGTGAGTGCTAGAAGAAGGGGCTTTGAAGGATTAGATACCTAGATGATATGAATGCATGTCCAAGAGTCGGAACAATCCGGGGCCCGCTCACGACCTTCTCATAATAACTTTAGGGCAGACTTCTAGCGGAAACGGGGGAGTTAATTGAATGGGCCCTAGAATAAATCGCAAGCCTCCTGGATTGCGGAGCAGAACCATCGGAGAGCGATCCGTGAGAACATTGAACTCAGGATGTGTTTGAAACACCAGTCGCGGGCGACATTGATTTCTTGGGCATGGAAGGATTGAAGAAGCCGTTGGAAAAGAACGAACGGCCGTGCAGATGGGATCGCAAGCATTCAGAACTGGTCCGCAAAGATGTCCTTGTGGATGGCTGGATTTTATATTGGTCAAGAGTGGCTCGCCATGCTTTACCTCTAACTGGCCGAGGCTTAAATTAATACATTCTTGCACGTCTTTCACGCACATTAGATGCAGGGTTGCTATGACTCCACAATCTAGTAGAGGTTATCCGCTCGTGGCTGGAATAGGTTTGTCGGAAACACATGCATCACATGCGCCTTCCGAGTGCCGACTTCCCATTGTTTCCCCTACCTCTATCTGCATGCTCTTTGCTCTTTGCTCAATTCTAGGGGTTACATAATAGAACTAAGTGACCCATAACAACATGGTTGGTCTTAGCAAGCCCGTGGCCGCAATGCGTATAAGTCCGTCCATAATGTGACGGCGGAAACTTGAAGAACATCCGCTCCCGCCTTCAAGGAACTGCACAATTACGGCAATGACAAGCCCGAGGAATAGCAGCGCTGGCCCAAAAAGCAAGGAATCACCCAGGAAACGAGACGCGAGTGAGAGACCCGAGGTAACGATGTCCGATGTTACTGGCGAACCGCAGGTCGACAATTCCTCTGAATGTAGCTCGAAGTTTGGAAAGATCACCTTCGGTAACACCATGGACGTGGATGGGGACATTTACAACCTGTACAGGGTGACAGTAACCCTTCCTGCTGGACACCCTTCTCAAATCATTGACAACCTAGACAAGGAGCCCGCCTACGATGACGCCGTATCGCGACACAGACTCGCCGCCCTTGTGAACCTCAATATGACCCGCGATGAGTACGACAGCAGAACCGGCCCCTTAACAGCACACGATATTGGAGTTGCATTGGGAGACAGCGAGTTTACTGTAGAGTGGGCAATGAATTACCTGCTTGGCTTAGGCTACCGTGACTTTTCTCTTGAGGGTATAAGGAATTGTTTGAATCAAAATCAGCCCATGGTGGCCGTCGCTGGAAGATACCAACAACCTCCTGAGGGATATGAAGGGACGGCTGGGGAGAGAGGCATTTATACAGGTCTGCGGAATGGGAAAGAAATTGAGCTTTACCCGAGGCTATGGGACGCGGACGATGAACCGCGTCATAGGAACAGGTCGGACGGCCTGAGGGTATGGTACCCTCCCCCTTGGCATGTATACGATCGAGGAAGCCCGTGAAACGGAGAGGCACATGCAATGGGAGACATAGTGATAGACCGTTTGCTCATTGGGTTTTAAGAGTCTTATACTGTTGGGTGCGCCTAACAGGCCAAAATTATCGAACTAGTACCAATATGAAACTACAAAAAACAGTTAGGGAGCGAATAGTTACCATGTACAGCCTACTGCCTAGATACCTTTAATGATAGTATAAGACAACCTTGCCTTACTTATACAAATAATAGTATAGGTAGATGCTGCAGTAGCGGCAACAAAGAATCGTAAGTTCTGATTAGAAAGGCTGCTGGAGTTCGACAAGAACGCTACCAAAAGATATAAGGCCCCTTAAGTCTTGCTTGCGCCTCTGCGTTAGGAACAGGAAGAAACCGAGTCGTATCAGTAGTGCACTTGAAATTCGCGGACTTAAGCCACATCACTACTGCATATCAGTCTGTGATATTCTGTGATATAAGGGCCTTCGTAATCCCTTCGGGCTCGCATAAATAATATGCTGGAGCAGTAACTTAAAGATCCACATACCGTTGCCAGTGCTAAACAGGCTCAACACACATGATTCAATCCTTGAGGCCTTGATGTCCACAGCAGAAGCCCTGATTTCATAGTCCTATTTTGCTCTTGTATGTTTTCATCGCATTTAGCACGATGTTCGAGCCGTTTGCTATCCGACACTCGGGGAGTCTTCGTCTTCTTATCAGACCATTGACGTTCAGATGCGACAGTCCAAAATTTCTCGCCCTCCACTTCACATCACGACCTGCTACACCAGCCAGCCGTTAAGCGTGCGCAGTCCCCAGGCCCCGATTCTATTAGTCTTCACCGACCTCCTCTTCCGCCTTCCAAACCTCCCACGCCACCACAATTCCGGCCTTCAACACCACAGCTGTCCAAAGCGAACCCATCATCCCAGCCTTACTACGCGCCCAAAAGCCTCCCGCAAGGGCTCCCAGCGCCAACATCACGGGAGCCGCAACCCTCCTATTTCTCTCCACATTCACCGCTGAGAATAACCTCGGATCACTGAACAAGTCGCAATAATTACTCGTCAGCACAACACTGGTTAGCCCGTTATGCTGCAGTACACGACTCAAGACCGCCTGGCCGGAGGACTGAAAAGCGACTGCCCCGAGTGGAACGAGGACTTGCCAGTGGAGCTCTGTTGTAGACTCTGGGCCTGTGGCATTTTTGGCAAGAGTGACGATTAGAGCTGCGAGGGTAACGAATAGGAGTTGGATGAGAGAGGAGGAGACGAGCACCCAACGGCGGCGTGGAGAAAACAAGCGATGGAAGCGGCTGAAGAAGAATGACCCTAAGCAGAAACATGCCAGGGAAACGCCCGCTTTGATCCAGCGGGTATCAGAATGAGGGCTGGCGAGGCCCAGACCGAAGTATACTGTGTTTCCTATCCATCTTCTATGTCAGTCGGATGTCTTGACGTTGTTGGGGCTTCCCGGGGGTTGCCCCAGAAATCCATATGGGAACATACCAGTCTGCATGCTGACGAAGCAACCCCATGATTGTGTCGCTGCGCTATCGAGAAGTCCAGTGATTAGGTAGCAGAAGAGTAACACGAGATCTCCCCAGCTTTTGCTGATGTTTCTGTTGTGGTGTTTCTTCACCCGCGACCAGATCCGAGTGTTATCCGATCGTTTACCGGACCTGCGTGAAAGGGGTGGTGTTTCTTCGTCTGCGCGGCCATCCTGGCCGAGAGTAAGACCGCTCATCCTTAAGACCGAGGGCAGATGTCTTCAATGATAAAGAAGATGTGCTGAAAAGTATTTAACTTGGATGAAATTTGACCTTAGCTCTTAACCGGGGGCATTGGCACAACCATGGAGTGCAAGAATACAACAGCAAACAGAGATGTCCAACAAAATACAAATACAGCAGAAGGGAGCAATTGTATATCCGAGTTTCGAATGAAACGATGTATCATGTTCATGAAAATTCATCCTGCTGAAGTAGGTATGGCCGACTATGTTGCCCATGCCAAGCCATGAAAAGAAAAGCCCCAATGTCGTCATTCGAAACACGCGAGTCAGATGCCGCAGTCGTTAGCCACGAGAGGATGCCGCAGCTTTCACGGTAAAACTTTCAAAGCTTAAATTTGAGAACATTGTCGTAGATGTCGAAGACACTCTTGCTATTTTGGTCGTGTTCAGCTTGTAACGCTTACCCTAGGGTAGTGTTCCAAGGTTCTTGTTCCAGCGGAATATCAGTCACTAGCCAAAACGGGACGAAATGCAGGTCCCAACTGAAAGCCAGAAATACCTAAACGTCGGGAAATATATGATAGAAAGGTCGACCGCGTCGGAGAGGATCTTGAACGTTACCTTGCGAACGTAAAATCTTCCTTTAAGTTTTATCGGACAATCACCATTTTGCTCACAGAAGGCGGCAGTTCTTCCAGAAGGGCGAACTATAGTACCTTGCCTCCACGAGTTTCCATCTCGAAGACTGTAGCCGCAGCACACCTCGAGATTTAGCCGGGAGCTTTAAGAGATATCCGATCGTATCCCAAACCGGATGACTGATCGTTCTCTATCTTAGGGCGCGCCTGTCACCATCTTCGTAGCGGAGCGCCTTCCCAGGACGTTCGATTAACAACTGGGAGACGTCGGCAACGTGCCAAAGAATATGGGCCCCTTAATCAAACATTCGAGTGGCTACGAGCCCCTTGAAGTCCTGGAGATCTTGCGTGCCGAAAAGTTCGAAACTTGTTCGCTGTTCCAGCGGCTTAGGGTGCCCCTGTTCCAGTGGCTCGGGGACACGCTTCAATCATTGGTGAAGGATCGCTTGCTTCCTCATAATCCTAAAACCGGTGGGAAGATTGAGAAGGCGATTTGGAACACCGAAAATGATATCGTGGAAGGAAAGTCAGGCGGATCAATGAAGATGGTTATGAGAGGACAGAGTTATGGACGGTATCCATGCCTGTTCCAATCTATCATGATGGATCTCGAAGAGATTTCCAGTATCGTTCCCGCCACGTTCGTTCATCCGTAGGATTCATAATTGACTCTACGCGGCTTTAAGTATTTGAGTGAAACCACGGCCGGAGCGTACTCTGTAAAGGGGGATTGGGGATGTCAAAGAATGTTGCTCTTTCCTAGAGGCCGTACGCGTGTCCCATACTGTGTAACGTGTTTGATCACTCATCCGGCCAGATCACTCATCCGGCCAGATCACTCATCCGGCCAGATCGCTCATCCGGCCAGATCACTCATCCGGCCAGATCACTCATCCGGCCAGCCCACCAAAACGCTCGTGTTTTCTTGTACAATAGCTCTACGCCACTACGATAAAATATATAGTAAATAGATCTATTAGATGCGCGCTATCTAGCAGTACATTGAGTTCTTCTATGACCTTGTTCATGGCATTTGCTGCAGGTTGGTGGTGCTTGAGGCCTACTTGGCTGCCCCAACTGCTCTACCTGCTGGAGCACCCTTTCTGCCTCTGCAGCAAGCAATTGACCTTCCTCTGCCCGTAGAGCTCTTCCATGGGCTATATACTGTCAGTGCTGCTGCTCCTTATGCTGCCGGCGCTGACTAGCCTGTCGAAGCTTCCTATTCTCCTC
Source organism: Westerdykella ornata (assembly GCF_010094085.1). Taxonomy (NCBI): domain Eukaryota; kingdom Fungi; phylum Ascomycota; class Dothideomycetes; order Pleosporales; family Sporormiaceae; genus Westerdykella; species Westerdykella ornata. The sequence continues at coordinate 52,541 of NW_022986911.1, forward strand.
TGCAAAGATCGTTACTGAATTCATTGCAAGTTGACAACATTTGACAAGCTGGCAGATAGCCTGAGTAGTAGGACTCTGAGAAGGCCGATGAAGGTAGTCCTGGATAAGTTGAGCCTGCTGCTCTAGCTGAGCAATAGTATGTGGTGTCTCTGCTGTCCATGCGACCTCAGTGTTGGCCACTGTCCCCTGGTGGAGATGGCGTCCTGACCACTATTAGTGACGATAAGATGCGTTCTAGACAGGCTGGGACTAGCCCTGTCACCTGGAAGCCAGCCTGGATATTCTGCTCTGAGAAGACTGTCATTCTGATACCTAGATATATCTGTAGAAAGTCCTGCTTGTCGATATGGAAGATGCCTTGTCGTGCAAGCTCAAAGACCTGATGGTCGTATGCATGCTTGAGAGGCGAGAAGCAGCCAACATCAAGTGGCTGTAGAAGGTGCGATGTATGTGGCAGCATACAGAGCATGATAATTTTGTTCTCTTTGCAGAACTGGTCAAACTCAGGTGTTGTATGGCTGCTGTGGCCATCAAGGATAAGCAAGCGGTAGATGCCCACTACGTGAGGCCCTGTATGTCGATGGAAGTGCTTTACCCACTCAAGGCCAAGCTCATCAGTCATCTAGCTATTGTCGCTAATAGCAATAACCCACTCAGGTGGGAGGCCTTCATACCAGCTAGCCTGGTGGAGCTTTCCAAGCAGAATGATGAAGGGTGGGATAGACTAACTAGATACATTGATACACTCGATTGTCGTTACCTACTCTCGATCACCTGGCTGTATAGTCACTGCCTGGCTGACTGCCTCAGAGCTTGTAATGACTTTTGATGTCACAGCAATCCCCATCATAAAGCCAGTCTCATCAAAGTTGTAGATATCCATGTCTAAGATGCTGTACGACTGATGCGTCTCCTCTACAAGCTCGAACCATGCATGGATCTA